>NW_017296649.1:3029-7731 GCF_001594075.2 Trachymyrmex cornetzi | reverse complement strand
ATCCCCCGCGCCCCGCATTCCCCTCGGAGTTCCCGAGTTAGAACTCTCATACTATTACTACTATTTGATGCGAGAGAATATCATATATCTCGATTTAGACGGTGACAGTTCGAGACCTCTGTATCTTAAATATGTATAAATGTTATCAATCGATTTTTGCACGGATGAGATAGCTGAGTCAATGTTTCTTAAGGTGGAATATATGACAACATCGTCAGCGTATTGCAAAATACGAGAATCTGAATGAATGTGATCGTTGATATCTTTAAGGTAGATATTGAAAAGCGCAGGACTGAGTGTGGAGCCCTGAGGTGTGCCCTTATAAGAATTAAACGGTCCTAAGAGAGAACCGTCTACCACGAAATGCAGACGTCTCATAGAGATGAAATTTTCAACGAATTTTCTAATGGAGGCGGGAATGCCAATTTCATACAAATCCCTAATTAGAATGTGAGGTATAACATTGTCAAAAGCTCCCGCAATATCGAGAAATACAGCTACGGTAGGAGATCTCCTAACAAAGCCTGTTCTGATATTAGAGGTGAGAGTCACGAGGTTATCTATGCAGGACCTGGTTGGTCGGAAGCCTGACTGCGTTTGTGGGAGAAGAGGACGTGATTCAATAAACCATCTAAGTCTAAAGTATATCATGTATTCCATCAATTTGGCAAAACATGAGAGAAGAGAAATTGGGCGCACAGACTTCCCATCGGTTTTAGGAATAAGAACAACTAGGGAATCCTTCCAAGAGTCCGGTATAACTCCCTGTGCTAGTATTTGATTGTACAATTCGAGTAGTCTGGTAATATACTCATCGGGAAGACTGGAGATGATGGAATGATTTATTTGATCCAAGCCTGGGGCGGAACGTTTTTTAGCCACATTGATAGCCCTAGTAAGTTCGACTCTTGAGAAGGGTTCTTCCAACCATTGTTGTGTATTATGTTGAAGAAGATCTTCACGTTTCATATCCTCAATATGTTTGTGGTCGTTATAAGGACAAAAGGGAGGACATAGTTTTTCGATGGCAGCCAGTGAGACCGTGTCAAGATTATTGTCCTGGTTCGAGGGAGGGTTTTTGTTACGCCTGAAACTTTTAATAAGAGACCAGATGCGGTGCGTTGAAGTTTTGCAATTAAAACTGCCAACAAGTTTCCTCCAACCAATTCGTTTAGCCTCCTGTATGCATTCTGAACACCTTCTCCTAGCAGACTTAAAATCATCGAGACGAGCTCTGTCAGGGCACTCGGCGAGCCTTTTGAGCGCCTTTCTCCTTTCTTTGACTGCAGTATCACAGTCATCGTTCCACCAAGGAGGTGATTTCAAACGACAGGAGTTTATCTTACTATGTGGCACGCCCTTGTCCGGTGGGAGTAATCCTCTGGCTGAGGATTGAACATGTTCGACGAATAGGTTGTATTGTGAAGTGGCGTCCAGGGTTTCTTTTCCTGAAATTATATTGATAGAATTCTTGAGCATAGAATTTAAAGTAGTCAGTTGATCCTTATTCAGCTTAAGCTTATAGCAAAATTTTTTAGAATAGCAAGGCGCAACGTTAATTTTTGTGCAGATAGGAAAGTGGTCACTACCATACGTATCGTCAAGAACATAACTGGAACAGATTGGAGCAAGAATAGGAGAAGACAAGGAAAGATCGATGACAGAGCTCTGTGCGGAATGATGTATTAAAGTGGGAGAACCATCGTTTAAGATTACAAGATCGAATTCCTCTATAGCTTTCGACAGTCTATTACCTGCACCAGAACGAGAGGGACAACCCCAATTAGGGTGATGAGCATTGAAATCTCCGGTCATGAGTAAAAGGTTAAATTCCTTGAGAGCATTTAAGAGGTCTTGGTAGAAAGTGAGTGGAGTGTCCTGACCGGGGTGCCTGTATATGTTCACCAAGATGATCGGCTCCCTGGCAGTAATTAATTTAATGACGTGATATTCTACAGACGGGTGTTCAATATTTTGGAGCTTAATGATCTCGAATTTGACATTGTCTTTGATGAATGTGCAGATGCCGCAATGCCCTGCAAGGACAATGTCATTTCTGACAGCGCGAAAGGATTTGATCTTTAGATTAGAATCTGGTTTGAGTAAAGATTCTTGAACGCAGATAATGTCATGATCTTTGGCCAACAATACCAATGAACCTTGGTTGCCTCTGGCGCCTCTACAATTCCATTGGATGATTCTTATGCCTGCAGAGGATGGTTGCCTGCGAGAGGATTGAGGTACAACTCTACTATGATTAGTTTGTTTGTGTATATTCGAGGTGGAAGAACTAGTACTTATTTGAAGAATTCCAGTTCCGAAAATTGTCTTGTAAGTAGTCAGAAGAAGGATGCGCAAAGTCCTGGCTTTGGGAGCCTGTTGGATTATATGAAATAGAGTATTCATTGTGATTATTGCGATGAGAGGGGGGGTTAATATCACCAGTGGGATATCTGTAGTTATTGGAAGATGTGTAATTCTGTATGAATGAAATGATAATATTCATCAGTGAGGAAAAATCGTGATTGCGAAAACAATTAACAATCTCTGAAATTAAATTAATGAGTTCCGGAATATATTTGGCAAATTCAAAAAGGTTAGGTTCACCGTGACCACGCTGAGGAGGGGGGGGGAGGGCAGATTGATAAGCCGTACCTCTTGCGTTAGAATAGCCATAAGCCCCGTGGGGGTTGAAAAGTGCTTCTTGGTGAGCTCTTCTATCATAGCCCTGGTTGTTGGCACTCTTTTGGTTAGTGTTCGAGTGGTATGGTGAACCTTGCGTCGAGTGATGATATCTGTTTCCGTTATGAGTGGGAGCCTGCTGCGAGGTGCGTGCCGGCCGTGAGCCAGCAGCTTCGGCATAAGATATCCGGTCATGGTCTAGGTCTTCTGCTTCTAAAAGGTGGAAGGGGTTAGTGGACGTAAAGCTAGGTGAACCTGAAGAGCCATGTGGCGATTTTGAGTTTAATCGCGGAAAGTCTTGAGAGTCCATTCCAGAGCTGTGGCGAGTAGAGGGACCTTGGTTGTTGACAATTCTCCTAGCATCCGCTATGGAGATATTTTCGACAGCTGCCAGTTTAATGATGTTATCCTGCTTGGTGATTATCGGGCAGTCTTTGGAGGTAGCGAGATGTGCGCCTTTGCAGTTGATACATACAGCGTCGGTTTCGCCATCCCTTGATGGGCAGGGGTCTTCGTTTTCATGGGCGTTGTTTCCACAATATAGACACCTAGGCGGGCCCTTGCAGACTTTAGCTATATGTCCGACTCTAAAGCACGAGAAGCATATGCGAGCTTTAGGTATATAGGGTCGTACCTCATGTCTGATTTTAAACAAGAACACTTCTCTTGGAAGAACCTGTCCAGCAAATTTAATGCGAAGTGTCTTGGAGGGTACATATTCGCTTTTACCATTTATTGTGACTCTTCTATTTAATCTTTGAATGTCCAAGATTTTGGCGGTTGGCGTTTCAATGTGTGTGTGAATGTATTCGAGTGCAAGTTCGACAGGTACATCCTGAATGACGCCTTCTCTGATGACTCTAAAGGCTGGTATGAAAGCTTTAAGGTTATGTTTAGAAAATGTTGGATTATCTACTAACCTATTAGCAGCGGTGACAGATTTCGCCTCTATAAGGATTTTACCCTTACCGATTTTTTTGATCTCCTGTATATCTGGAATACCTGAATTCGCGATGATACTTGAGATGACAATCGAATGTGTAGCCTTTTCCCGATTCAGGTCGTAGACGTAGACCGCGTAGGGACCGTTGTCCTGGGGGCGATATTTAGGTGCAGCTTTAAGGTTAGCTGCAGCATTAGTAGTATCCTGAGAGCGCGCACCGATCGCGTCTTCTGCATTATTTGGCCTTGGAGAGTCTCGAGGATTCAAAGTGGAAGTTGTCGAAGCGGTAGATCGCTTTGGAGGGGAGGTCGAGGAACGACCTTGTGCTTCTATCTCCTCAGAGGAATGGCGCTTCCTAGTATTTGTAATTTCGTCTATTTCCATGCTAGGATCGCTTGAGGTCCTTACCTGAGAGCTATCTGATGATAGTGGGGGTGGCGATGATGATGATGACGTAATTTCTTTGTTAGGGTTGCATGTTGCTACCTCAGATAAGCCTGCTTCGTCAAATAGCGATTTAAGCATCGAGCTAGAAAGATCGCTGGAAACGTTAGAATTCATATTAATGGGTGAGGAATTGGTCTGGTTAGACGGATTAATCACCAATGTAGGAGGATGTAGGGAGAAGGAAACACTGCGATGCGAGTTTTGGTCACTGCTTCCCCCCGAGTCCGAGGCCATGCCTCTGCGCGGGAAACCGGAATGAGGTTATGCAATAGATTCCCCGGTACGTTACACGTATAATAGAACAGAGCAGAGCTCTCGTATTAAAGTACGAAACAAAGCAAAGCAAAAATGCGCAAACTGAAGCCCTGATAAGGGCTGATTAACACCGTAAAGCGATCAAAAGCGATTCTTCGCACGGTACGATACTGTATCTTAGGTTAGAAAACATATCCGTCATATCGATGGCATAGATAGTAGTATAGTAGATTATACAGCAGAGTGTTTGTTTCGTTAAATATTTGTCTGTAAAGCAGAATGTAAAGCAGAATTGTTTTCCTTTATGCTATCGATGCAACAGATTTCCTCTGGATATCTGTCAACTTTAACTATAACAATAACAATTAATAACTC
>NW_017296649.1:2617-2917 GCF_001594075.2 Trachymyrmex cornetzi | reverse complement strand
TTTCATGATGCATTTCTTGTCGAGGTTTGTCTCAAATGTGCAATTTACACGAAGATGTTTGGAACAAAATTTGGAACTTCGTCAAATTCATTCACGTATGGTTTAGATATCTGTTTATCTGCAACAAACAATTTCCCAAGTTTACCAGGAGCTATTGCATATCAAGAAAATTTTTCTCAAATGGAATTTACGAATATGTAACAAACACAAATAATATTATATTACATTCCTTCCACAAATTATCTAATTATTATTATGTATGATTCACGAAGATAATAAGAACGATATACATACTTCCTG
>NW_017296649.1:628-1127 GCF_001594075.2 Trachymyrmex cornetzi | reverse complement strand
GTCGATTATTCTTCTCACATTCGACTGTGATTGGTCAATTTCTTACTCTTACTTTTTACTCCGTGTATTGTAGACGACGCCTAACAACTCTCAACTCGGTGTAAAAGCGGTAATGGGGGTGAAGCAAAAAGTGGCGACGGATGATTTCCCCCACTCTTGCGCTTCATTAGTCCTCTCTGTCGCTCTATATAATCGTCGCTCTGTCGCTCTTATATCGAACTTTCACACAATGCGCAGTGCCACTGCACATCGTATGAATAACCGCGGACATTTTTTGACTCATCCCCACCACGGGAGTTGACTGTTCTGGTTCTAGTCTTCTTGGTATAAACGTAGCCACTGACATCTATTGTATGGGCCGCGGCTTAAGGGCTGCCGCACACACGTTCTGTAACAATAACCATAAGACGTACCGTAAAAATCAGCCAATCACAGTCGAGAATTCTTTTGAATTCGTAATTCTGATTGGCTGATTCTTACGGTACGTCTTATGGTTATT
>NW_017296649.1:0-447 GCF_001594075.2 Trachymyrmex cornetzi | reverse complement strand
GACGCAAATCGGATGCAGTGTGAATCCAGCAATAGCCTTTCACTACGTCGTGTGGTCGCGTCGTAAGCGTTCTGCCCAAGGATGCCAATTCGAGGACGGTTTACGACATATGTAGCGATCAACGCCATCAATCGGCGGTCTAGCGCGACCAGTAGCTACACATCTAAGCATGAGTCGTATATGTGTTACATAGAAGCAATATCTAAAGCCGCGTATACACCTAGCGAACGAACACCGAACGAACAACGAACGCGAACGTTCATTGGTTGCGTTCAGCAGATGTATACGTCAAAGCGAATGAGAATCGAACATTCGATTCGCGTTCGACTCGGTTCCCTCATGAAGCGGTACATACATCAAAGACAATTCGTGCGCGGTTCGTGTGCGGTGTAGACGTGCAAATCACGTGTTCGCTATTTGGCTGTTCGCCTGAATCACCATAACCTT
>NW_017296648.1:0-749 GCF_001594075.2 Trachymyrmex cornetzi | reverse complement strand
AATACGCCTGCGCGATCGTCGCGAGGAGGCAGCGAGAGTTTGAAACTCAGAGCCTACAGGCCTTGCTAAAGCTTAAGATTAGTCTGTAAATATGTTACGAGGAGTTAGAAATCACTTGCAGGTATTTGGAGTAGCGATCCCCCACATCCGAGGCGCGATCAATGATCCGCCGCAGGTATAGGGCTTTAGAGTTAGTGATCGGACAATCAAATATAAGATGCAAAATGTCTTATACGGGAAACCCACAGTCACAAGAGGGGTTTACAACTAAATTTTTACGAAAGAGACTATAATTAAGATTATAGTGGTTGCTATGCAGCCGATTGAGCACAACAATCGCTTCTCGGGAAACGTTTTTACGAAAGTACCAGTGTTTAGAGGCCTTCTGAAATATATGATTGAAATAGAAAGAACCTTTAGAATCCGATACGCCCTTGAGATATCGATAAAATTCCTCATTCAAGCCTTGTTTGATAACGGCAAAGAGATCAGAGTATGGAACTTTGAAGTTGGGTTCAATGCCCTTACGAATAGCTCTTTTCGCAAGCATGTCGGCTTTTTCGTTGCCTACTATATCCCTATGAGAAGGGACCCAAATAAATTGCACGTGCATGGACGCATCCCCAGCCTTCTCCAAACTCGCCCTAATAAGGGGGATAAGGTAATTGTTAGTACGGTTGCATTTAAGTTGCCATTAATGGCCTCGAGAAAACTCCTAGAGTCGGTCACAATCGCGACATGCGTCAATC
>NW_017296647.1:0-232 GCF_001594075.2 Trachymyrmex cornetzi | reverse complement strand
TTTTTGGTTGCATTAGACAATCGAAATCTTATAGTGACATTGTGGATAGACTAATACAACCAATAATTGACTGCAGCATCCTAAAATTGGCTGTTGCAATCAATTCAAAATGTGGCATATTTTACCATCTAATTTGCTGCAGCAGCCAATCTTTTCTTTCAGTGTATAAATCAACTAAGATCCATTATTTTTGACTTGTTATTCACATTATACAATTTTTATAATTGTTTAT
>NW_017296646.1:9069-9587 GCF_001594075.2 Trachymyrmex cornetzi | reverse complement strand
AATACAATATTAAATTGTAAATATATATTTGTATACTTAAACAAGCATTAAAAAAATTTTTAAATATTTCCCTCATTTGTTATAACAACGATACAATTTGGGTAGATAGTACACTTCTAGAGACACAAAAGCGAAACATTTTTCATCGACAGCAATCGAAATATGATTCAATCCAACTCATCCAATAAAAATTAAAAAATAACGTTACAGACAGAAAAGTAACGATTGTTAAAAAAAAAGTAATGAGAAAAATAACGACGTTACAAGTAACGCATGACATATGCGATTTTTCGACACCAACGCATCGGGACGTGTGCTCAATCGCTTCTCCAAGGACATGGACACTGTAGACGAGATATTGCTTGCTTCGCTTATCGACAACATTCAGATAGGTCTATCACTACTGGGCATTGTCGTCATAGTCACCATATCAAATGTGTGGTTGTTGATGTCTACCCCAGTAGCACATGTTTATATACGTTTCCTAAACGCTTGTAGAACATTAGATACGGCTAAGC
>NW_017296646.1:8290-8750 GCF_001594075.2 Trachymyrmex cornetzi | reverse complement strand
ACGATCCGCACTTTTGGAGCGGTTGCGATCCTCAGAAAGGAGTTTGATGATCACCAGGATATCCATTCTTCCGCATGGTGCATCTTTATTGCATCTTCGCGCGCCTTTGACTTATGGCTGAATACTTTCTGCGTGCTGTATATTACTATGGTCATACACTAAGCTTCCTCATGCAGAACAACTACAGTCGCGATTTGATGAACGGCGCATACGTGGGCGATCACGCAGAGTATCAATCTCATTCGGTGGTTTCAGTGGGGCATGAGCCAAAGCGCCGATATGGAGAATCATATGACCTCAGTAGAGCGTATCCTTTAGTACAGGTACTCGCCTCTTCTTTGAATATCTTGATATTGTAGTAAATTACATATTCTTAATGTTTTAACACCTTCAAATTCTGTGCACACATAAAACCTTAGTTCTTAGAGCGATGAATTTGTAAATCCTGGATCTTTGATTT
>NW_017296646.1:7042-7925 GCF_001594075.2 Trachymyrmex cornetzi | reverse complement strand
CCGGCGCCGGCAAGTCATCTCTGATTTAAGCGCTCTTCCATCTGGTCGATATGGATGGTCTGATCAATAAAGTCAATACTCGCCAGATTGGCTTGCACGATTTGCGTTCTAAAATCAACATTATCTCGCGGGAACCGTTTCTGTTCTCCGGCAACTTGAAACAGAATCTCGATCTGTTCGACTCGTTTACGGACGAACCACTATGGCGAGCTCTTGAGCAGGTCGAGTTGAAGGAGATGGGCTTGGAAGTCTACATCAATGAGGGCAGCTCCAATCTCAGCGTCGGCCATCGGTAATTAGTCGGCATGGCGCGAGCTATTGTGAGGAACAATCCAATACTCGTGCTGGACTAGGCGACCGTGAATGTGGACCCGCGAACAGACGAACTCATCCAGACAACTATCATGAAAAAAATTCGAGAAGTGTACAGTGCTAACGATTGCTCATCGACTCAACACTGTTATGGACAGCGATGGTATCTTAGTGATGGATGCCGGTAATGTGATGGAGAGTCAATTTTTCTTTATTTTGTCTTCTTATAAATTTTATGATTAGAGCGACCCATCGAATCGAACAGGTGACAAAATCTTTTCTCCAATCTGTGTTTGTCTGTGGAAAATCAATGTAACGAATTTATCGATCATTCTTGTAATATATTTTATACAAAAATTTTATAACAAAATTTTTTATGTAAAAAAACTTGGCACGCTGCTAGACCTCAAAATATAATAAGATGATCATCAAATAATACCGAATAAGAAAAGTAATGAAGAGATTTAAGAAAGAAAATGAGGTAAACTGTAACAATATACAGTGTGTTTGTGTGTGTGTGTGTGTGTGTGTGTGTGTGTGCGTGTATACGAGTAAATAATTAAAAATACCA
>NW_017296646.1:6472-6674 GCF_001594075.2 Trachymyrmex cornetzi | reverse complement strand
TAATGTTAATTACTGTTAATTAAACAGTAAACATCGTTTATTTCTCTTTTATATAACATTTACTTATTATATTTTGAGGTCTAGCACAGCGCGCCAAATTTTTTACATAAAAAATTTTGTAATTTTAATAAAATTTTCTCATTTTGTGATGCTTCGTCTTTAATTTTTTGAGATTAATTGTTGTATTCCATTGCAAATATAA
>NW_017296646.1:2288-3049 GCF_001594075.2 Trachymyrmex cornetzi | reverse complement strand
CAGACGATGTAATTCTTCTCAAATCCTTTCATCCATTCGATGCTTTAGTTGATTGTTCTGCTTTAAATAAAGATCTAAAATCTATCGCCGAATAAAAAATTCAAGTAGTGAAATATACAAAATTATAGACTTCTTTAATTAATACAATAAAATATAACAACGAAATTTAACTAGGTGTTAGGAGACTGCGCTGAGTGCTATTTTGCGCAAAAATTAATTGTGAATAATAAATTAGATTTGTACGTTTCGACTTATGTTTTGATACCAGCCTCAGTAATAATTACCGCTAATCGCGCTAAATACTATGTCGACATGTATATCACAAAATCGTAGTTCCCTCCAATTATGCAGTCGCAGTGGAAATGCGGTGAGAAACAACCATCCTCAACATAGTCTGATGTGAGAACCAGTTGCAAAGCTGAGTGGAGCAAATGGTGGATCTCAAGATATTATTTGTATCAAGATTTTTGGACAGATAGAGATTAATTTTATGTTATTTATAAATAATGGCAAAAACCGACCCCACCTCCAACATGATCGCACGCGAATCCAAACATTGTCAATCCATTAAACAAATTTAAGATTCACGATTATAAATGTGCTATTAAAAATAAATTAAAATCCAAAAAGAACTGTCATGTTTGTTCCGATGTTGGTCACATACTAACCACAGAACATATACAGGAGAAGCGCAAGTCCTGTGTTAAAAGATGGCAACAAGAAACGATCGCCACGCTCCTAGTGGCCTGGCCGACATACTA
>NW_017296646.1:309-688 GCF_001594075.2 Trachymyrmex cornetzi | reverse complement strand
CCATCCGAATCATAAACACGTGTATCTCATTTATGTGAGCCGCCACGATTGCACTTGCGTAACATACGCACCTAATTACGCGAAGATTCCGGAGATGCTAGATTGTGGGCGTCTCTTGTTCTTTGAAAGCACCCTGGACTTTCCCAAATTGTCGAGCGCTTTGAAAGCACCGTGAACTCGTGGATGCCACGACCGGCAAAAATGGCGATTCGATTATTCGTTGTCGATTATTCTTCGATTATTCTTCGCATCTTGCTGAATCATTGAGCTGCGCCTGCGCGCGCACTCCCGATATTGCCTGGTCCGGCCGCCATATTGTTTCCCATTACCTAATACTAGCTTCACCCCCATATTAACCGTTAAAACAAAAAGAGATGTG
>NW_017296646.1:0-236 GCF_001594075.2 Trachymyrmex cornetzi | reverse complement strand
TAATGCCTCAGTGTCAGTTTGAATGTTGAGACCATTTGATTGGCGATTTATGTAGAGTATCTCCGACATTGTTCGTTTATTACAATTTCTCTCAATAAAATCCACCCGTGATTGCAATACACCCTATGCTCTGTGATAACTGAACGAGTAGATGTCAATCTACGTATATGGTTACGGTGTTCTGCTAATCTCGTTTTTAGTTTTCTTCCCGTTTAGCCTACATAGGAATCGCAATC
>NW_017296645.1:17707-18214 GCF_001594075.2 Trachymyrmex cornetzi | reverse complement strand
AAAAAGCATCAAAGTCGTCACCGTCGTCGTCGTCATATAAGCCATAACGTATAAACATTGATAGAACTCGCGAACAAAGAAAATACGCAGAAAAAAAAAACGTGTCGCGACATGTTCGCAATTCTTGGAAAAAAGGGGAGGGGTTACCGCGAACAAAGAAAGTACGTAGAAAAAAAACGTGTTGCGACACGTTCGCAATTCTTGGAAAAAAAGGGGAGGGGTTACCCCCTCTTCGATTCTAAAAGTTTTATCATATACGTCGCAATTTACGCCGGTACGATCAGTCTTGCGATATCCACTTGTACGGACGGTCGACAAAATGTACTTCGCCAAAGAGAGCAATACATCGTACGAAACGAAGAAAGACTGCAGTAACACGTAAGTTTCTACGATCTATACGCAAAAAGAAACGTTTCTTATACAATAAATAACATTTTTCAATATTATATATGTACACAGTATGGAGCATCGCACGGTGCGTTTGCTGAGCAGACGTTACAACCTGAC
>NW_017296645.1:13721-14094 GCF_001594075.2 Trachymyrmex cornetzi | reverse complement strand
GAATTGTTGGACAAAGCATATTTGAACATACTTGACGATATTCGTAAAAAGAAGTGAAAGTGAACAGACTTAATAACACATTGAGATTACATATTTAGTGACATGACCTGGAAATCGAACGGTTGAAGTTTGAACGCGACACTGAACTACATACAATTGTGTGCTGCCAATTCGTTTTAGATTATATCGACAATTTATTTATATAAATGGTAGATATATTGGATTTATCTTTGTTGGATTTATTAATTAGTTCAATCTTTAATCATTTAAATTATGTTATTATAATTAGTGGGGAAAAAAATTGAGTGGGAACCTGAAAGATGCGCAAATTTCCAGCGTTTGATTTCCGTTGGTTACACATGAATGGTTTTTT
>NW_017296645.1:12498-13643 GCF_001594075.2 Trachymyrmex cornetzi | reverse complement strand
ATGTATGTTTTCTCAGAATATGATAAAAAAATGACGATAAACTGTTGGAATCTCAATGGGTTATTGTGTCGGAAATCATCGAAGTTCTCGATATCTACCGATGGAATGGGTGATATGGAAGCAGTGGGAAAAAAATGCATTAACTATTAGTTCAAGAATGATGGATATTGGTACATTTTCAATAGTATTAACGATCAGAAAAAGATGATTACAGGGATTAGTATTTTATATATTAATGGAGGCGTATAATTCTTAATTTTAATTTTAAACTTTAATTTTTAATTTATGGTTATAATATTACACTGAAGAAGGCTTTGTAAGCTGAAACGGACGTATGTATACCACAGTTTGTATTTATGAGTCATTTATATGTCATAATAATTTATTAGTATGTTAAGATTGAATTTTTATGCGATGATAGTAAAATAAACTTATCAGACAATTATTAGCTCGTTGATAAGCCTTGATTGATATATTGTTAATTTATAACACACGAGCGTTTTGAATATTGTATAATTCTTTCAAATTCAACCTTTTCTCTCCTAACGCTGGCTATGTACGGCAAACGCAAAGCGATCCGTATAGACGAACGCTGTTTACAGCCAGCATTCGCCAAGTAATTTATAGTATTCCTTATAGTAAGAGTTATGCCAAACTATCCTGTACAACCATATACGTATATATGCGTTGTTAACACTGATTTTGTCAAATAATGAATATTTAAACATAATTTACAGTGGTAGAGTAAATTGATACATATAATGCCACTGACATGAAAGAGATAATTGAAAAACGGTTTACAAAGAAATTATAATTACCTTATTTTAAGGGTCAATCCCTTTTTTTCAAAAACATGTCAAGGTGGCGTTGTCCATGCTATTCGGGCATAAAATAATATTTTAAACTTTTTTAAACTGTCCACATATAATGTGTACACTTTTGGCGCGGGATCAATGGCGGTATTCCAACGGTCCACTCCCTTTCTGAGCGAAAGGGTTAAGAAAGCTGTTTTCATGAAGTTTAATGATAGCATATTTTCTTTCAGACGTATGCCACAGTTTTGTCCATTAGGATAACTCTTTCGCAGGTATATAACAGACCTTCCATTCTCGCAGTAATGCATGAGAAATTTTGTTTGATTATGG
>NW_017296645.1:10311-12348 GCF_001594075.2 Trachymyrmex cornetzi | reverse complement strand
TTGCATCATCAGAATCATGATTAATTTTAATCTCAGCGCCATACAGCAGACCAATTATTGTGTCAGTTGACACAAATCGGGCGAATATACTGTATTCTTTTATGTCGTCGTGTTGTTTCCTGTAGTAAATTGGAATAAAATGATATGTTCCATTGTTGAGAAAACCTCTTCTCTTTCCGTCATCAATATAATTTTGAGAAAAATGTACAGAAATTTTGAAAGTTATAATAATAAGATTAATTTGAATTTCTCTATGTTACATACTGCTTTTTAAATGTGTAAGCTCATAAATTATGAGTGCATAATGCTCATGATGCTTCATTTATCCTTGTTTACATTCGATGAAACAAGGAACATTATGTATAAAACGAAATGGCCCAATAATTTACAGAGAGACATGTTCGATCAACGATTTTCTGCGGGCATAATTAACGAAAAATTTATTTATTTAACGTATAGTTTTGGTATATTAACAAGGTACAATTATCAATGCAGTTCAAAATACAATAAAAAAAATATATTATTACATATTAGCATAATTATAAAATTAATAATGCGCGATTAAGTATACGGTAGCGTTGAAGATATACGTATAACACAAATTTTATTGAACCAATGGTTACTTTAATATTAATAAACGGAATGTAATATTAACAATAAATAAATCTTATTTACTTTTAATTGTTAAGTTTCGATTATAAAATTTATTAAAATTTATCCAATAAAATTTAATTATCTTTACCTTGTCGTACTCTGGTTAAGGGTACATTCTAGTAACTACTCTAGTAACATTCTAGTAACCACACGTCCAATCGCGTAAGTAAAAAAAATTTGAGCACATCAGGTTTCTAAGATAATTAAGGCTTAATATAAAAAAATGGCTTTTTAACAACATTTAATCTTTTTTTTTTTACTCTAGTAACATTCTAGTAATCACACGTCCAATCGCGTAAGTAAAAAAAATTTTAGCACATCAGGTTTCTAAGATAATTAAGGCTTAATATAAAAAAATGGTTTTTTAACAACATTTAATCTTTTTTTTAATTTAATGTTGTCTTACAATGTTATCTTTCTGATTACAGAAGTCATGGATATATTTCATCCCCTATAAAATGCATTCTTTTTATTTCACTATCTCATTTTTTAGCCATATTACGAAGAATTTAAATACAGGATTATTCATTCAAGATAATAAATTTTTCTTCTATGACGATCAAGTTATATACATTTTCTGATTGATGATTAAATATACAGGAGAATATAATACTCTTCTTTATTTTTCCATATGAGACATAAAGAAAATCTATACAACTTGCTGTGTAACTTCTATGTAGAAAATATTCGTGAAAGTCTCTGAAGTATTCAAATGTCTTCAAATTTAGACTTTTGTCACAGGAATTCGATCATGGTGCAGGAGACCGGCACGACAATAGCGGCGGCTTTGGCTGGCATCGCTCGCGATTGTTATCTGCAGAATTACACGTTTACGGCGCTTTAATAAATCCACATTTCTCGCATTTACGTTCCAAAAAATGAATAGTTCACTATTAGAGCGAATAATAACTGTAGGCATTATCATTCACTACTATTATAGTAATGAACAGTTAATAAATGTCTGTTATTAAGAATATTTAAAAGTAAAATGTTTGTGAGATAGTCATTAGATTTAATTTGTAAAAAGTAATTTATAAAAGTAACGCAATATAATTGTGTTAAGTATATATACTACATGAAGACAATAAGAAATACATGAAAAACATCTTTTTTTCGCTCGTGTCTCCTCTCGGAAAAGACCGGCAACCTTCCGAAGAGTATCCTTGTCCACAGAAACACCTCTCGAAAAATTTGCCGTTCAGAACTGGCACTAAAACTATTAGTCCCAGTATGCTTATGCAATTGAAGGATCAGTGTGCACACCACAAGCATATGAGAGAGGTAAACACAGGCCAGAGACCTAATGTAAGAAGAAGAAGAGAACAAATATATTTACAATCAAAAACTATATATATTCGACCCTTGCTTGTCTTTTTCCTGTAA
>NW_017296645.1:9813-10236 GCF_001594075.2 Trachymyrmex cornetzi | reverse complement strand
ATATAAATAAATATAATACCATAAAACTTTCCGATAAATTGTCGCATGTTTGCGCTTGCGAAACAGCATTATGCATGCGTATATAAATCAATAAAAAAACATTTTGCATTGAAATGAAAGAATTCTAGAAAGTCTCATATACTTGTATGTATTTTATACAGACAATTCCTGCAAAAGAAGAATAGGAATATATGAACATTACTGCCTACTGTATCAGTTTGTGACTCATTTTTTCAGATGCTTATTTTTACTTACAAAAAATTAATTACAGCAAAATTGTAAACAATATTACTCAAACTGCTATATCATCCGGTAGAAGATACTTTCTAGTTTTTATTTTCATAAAAAAAATTTTATTTTTACACCTTTCAGAAATATAATTTAAGAACAAAGTGATATGATAATATCGATGACTTTCTTTTA
>NW_017296645.1:7107-8526 GCF_001594075.2 Trachymyrmex cornetzi | reverse complement strand
TCTTATTCAATGGTGTAATTTTTTTACTTTTTTTTAATAGTGGCAGTATTTTAACTCTTTTGAAATGAGATTTCACTCCAAAAATTTAGAGAATAATGTTTTATTGAAATAAATTTGTTTGAATGCGTTATTTAACTGTTGGAGGATTGCAAAATGATATGTTTACATAATGCTCATAATTTTTAATATGAAAGTGCTGATAGTTCCATTTTTTGTTCTGCGATGTAATCCATCAGTAGAAATGATTTATTTTCATTATTATGTTACGTAAGTGTTTATACGCTGCACGTATCAAATAAAAGATATATGTAGGTAGTTTTTGTACACGAGAATGCATCATAAATTGCAAGCTTTTTCTTCAAAGATGGACTTTTATCGTGTGTAGGAATTCAATCATTCCCACGTGCTGCTGCAGAGGGAGACAAGCTATCTAAAGAGCATGGTGCAGGACATCGGTACGGCGATGGCAGAGGCTCTGGCCGACGTTGCCCGCAACTGCTACGAGAATCGCGTTTTGATGCATCTGCTGTGTTAACTTTTCGAATTGCATGTGACAAACATCAGTGATAGGCCATTCCGTCGATTTTTTACGAGCAGTTCTTAGACAAATTCTTGAATAAAAATAAAAGGGAAAGTGCAATGTAGATGAAATTTAGTCCGAGAATAGATTAATCGTTTTTCTACGAGTTCTATCTAGCTGTACTTTTTATTTTAGTAATAAACGAATTCTTTGTCACTTCAACGTAAAGCGCGATTATTGCCAATGTATTTCAATTAAGCCGTGTATATACCTAGCGAACGACTGATTGAACAGCGAATGCAAAAGTTTGTGTTGTTATTTGTTACATAAAAACTGCATAAGTTTAATTGCTATGTGCAACGGACATAAAATCTGATTGAATGCTAATATTCGGTGGAATCAAGAAAAAGAATAAATTACTTACAAACACGAATGTTTGAATATTCGCGTTTAGTGTTCGTTTTCTAAGTGTGTACGCAGCTTTATGTAGCAAGCAATCAATAAAGATTTTAGATTGCAACCCAATGAATTTTTTAAATGGAACTCCCCTTTTTTTAGATATTCTTGTAGTTTATCTCTAGAGCTTTCCAAAACACTATAATTAAGTTCATTTTCATCAAGTACTTTGCGAGTTATAAGACTTGTAATTACTGTATTACTATGTCATTTTAGTATCAGCTCGAAATATTTCATCAGGAAGAATAAAATTGAAACTATTGGGTCATCGGTATATTTTATTGTCGGCGAACTACCATAAACGGTATAAACACCTCTAGGAAGCAATTTCTTGTATATGTATATTATATTTACATCACCATGGTGATAAAAATGTGACGCAAGTCAGAAATTAAAAATACAGTGTTTTAATTTTAAAAACATGTGACGTTGTTTTAAAAAAG
>NW_017296645.1:5307-6021 GCF_001594075.2 Trachymyrmex cornetzi | reverse complement strand
GCCGCTTATCGTGCTTACCGCCTAAAATCAGCCCTAACTGCCAGTGCTGAAAATCTATAGCTCACGTGATGTAAACTATAGGTTTTGAGTACTGACAGTAAATTTTGGAACGTAGTTTAATGAGAGTCATTAAAAAATTTTATTGCGAAAAATATTGTCTTGGCCAGGGTTTGAATCTGAAACTCCCGACTTTCCGGGACGAGCGTAATACCAGTTGTGATGTTCAAATTATTTATTTATTTGACGTACGTTAAAATTGCTCCAAAATCATTTTTTAGTAAGTTGATTCCTTTTAGTTAATTTGATGATATATACATATGACTTGCTGTTTTGCTAATGTTGCGTACATTACCATGATAATCCTTCCACCATGATACCCCGATAAAAAATGTTTCATATATATGTTAATTATACAGGGTAAGCCAAAAGTCTGGATACACTCAAATATTTCATAAACGATGCATTTTAGAAAAAAATGTTTCTTACAAAACTGTAAAGCTTAAAAAAACGCATTCAATCGGTAGTAATTATTTAACCTAGGATGGCGTTGTCAAGGTCAGGTCAAGGTCAACATGAATTTTTTTAAATGGTACCTTCCCTTTTTTATTAGATATTCTTGTAGCTTATTTCTAGAGCTTCCCAAAACACTAAACAAATTAAGTTCATTTCCATTAAGTACTTTGCGAGTTATAAGGCTTGAAAGTTACAGTCGGC
>NW_017296645.1:0-4311 GCF_001594075.2 Trachymyrmex cornetzi | reverse complement strand
AATATTTGGTGTGAATTAGTTGATGCTGTTAATAAACAAACGCAATGAATAAGATAAATTTGTAATTTATAAGAAAATTATATCGCTACTGCTTATTGTATTATTATTTTCCAATAAACAAGCTGTCGTTATTTATCGTCATTTTAATATCAAAATGACGATAAATAACTTCAGCTTATTTTTATTGAATTGTTTACGACAATATTAATAGAAGATATAAATAAAATTTAAATTGTTGTAATTAAGTGACATGAGCGTGGCTAAGAGAAAGCATTTAGGACGCCAGGGCTTCCTGAATATTACAGAAAAAAGGAAATAATAACAACAAATTACACATACGGGGAAGGACCCCATTTGTTTATAAATGGGTTGCCTAGAGCACCATTTGCCTACATCTCGCATTTGTACCTACAGATTGCTTACATGTATTATCGCCTACAGCTTGATTGATTACATGCACTTTTGCGCACAAATAAAAATTTCGGGAACAAAGTCACATTTGCCTACAGCTTGATTGCCTACATATATTATTCTCTAGCTTTAAAAACAAATTATTTTCTTACGTAATTTAAGCGTAATTTTAAATTTGTGCGCAAAAGCGCTTGTAGGCAATTGACATGTAGGCAATAATGGATACATGTAGGCAATCAATTTGGTAAGTTAATGAAATGTAGGCAAACGGTGCTGTAAGCAATCAATTGGAGGTAAAAGGAGCTCTCTCCTCCCTCCTTCTACGCAACAAAATCCAGACTGCGCCGTGCATTGATAGATATACAAATTATTATTTGATAATAATAATAATTATAGTCTTTCAAATTTTATACGTCTATATTTTTATTATCTTTCGACTTTAATCAAATAAATAAATTTATTAGTCATTTTTTTATTATTTTTGGCATTTTATTGTTTATTTTTTTACTTTCTCACAAATGCACCAATCATATAATTTATGTGATATTACTACTTTTTATTTACTATGTAAAATGCACTTATATGCACACCGATTTATGTGTACTTTAAGGTTAAATGATTTTATTTATTAAATGACATTGATTTATTTTAGAATTATTTGAATTTGAACAAATTTTGCGCAATTATGAACTAAAAGTTTAATCCTTCGCCATATCTCTATAGATATGACATATCTGGTACTTTTCCCGTGAAAAGGTTCATGTCACTAACTATAATTTTTTTTTATTTATAATTTTAAAAGTTTACTATTGGCGTAAAAAAAAAGTACAAAAAAGTACCATTAAGGCTGACTGTCAGGGAGTATAATCATCGTCTTCGACCATTTTTACAAATATTTTAAAACGATCTCATCATTTCGTTTTATCCAAATTATCTTTGTTTACACACGTGGCACGTTACAAAAATTAACATGTCATTTTTCGCCTTTGACGTCACGATTCAACATGGCTGTAGTGGCTACTCAGGAGTCTTAAGGTTTGCTCTACTTGTGGTATAAAGTACGTCAGTCATACAAAGACTTCGAAATAGGACAGGTTTAAAAAGTACAGATATCGCTCTATATTCTAAAGTGGATATTGTTCTATATTCTAAAATGGTGTTAAAAAAATTTACATAATTTTTCCATTACTGTGATCAACATAAGTGTAACAATAAATTTTTTTCTTCTTACTTATAATATTGTGAGAGTAGTTTTATATCCGTATATTTATTATATGAGTGAGTATGGTTTAACTTCTTTAAAAAAAATATTTATTTGTAGACACAAGTAGAGATTAGAAACAAAGCTAAACGGTCAAAAATAGAAACTAATATGTAAATAACTTTTTATTAAACTAATTAACTATGAAATGTTTTAAGCACTTGTTATAATCATTGCATTTATTTTTGATTGATAATTTTAGAAAAATAAAAACAAAATAAAAATTTATATGTGTACGAGATATCGTACAGCTGATAAAGACTAAAATAAATGGTTTCAACATCTAGAATATTTAATTGTTTAAATAAAAGAACTGTTTACGTAATAATATTGATATACACTCAAGAAAAAATTGGTACTTGAAATAAAGAATAAAATCCTTATTTACATTGTTATCAGAAAATTGTTGGCAGTTATGCGTCAATCATTCGAAAACTAATTCAATGAAAGAGAGAGTTGTTGATACAAATCATGTAATGGATACATTATACTCAAGTGTTTGTACTTATTACACGAAACCTACACACTTCGCAATTTCATACGCCGCCAAGAACACCTAGAAGTATATGTATAACTGTCTTTTGTCATCTAGATACAGATTTTCTCCGTTGATGCATTGTTAAATGTAATCGCGCGTGTGTACGTAAGTATTAAAGTTTAATTATATCTTTGCAGACAAGATTCATATGAAACGCCGTCATGGATGGAAAAGTGTACACTGAGAAAATGAAGAATCCCAGAGCGGATGCTAACATCTTTAGCGTCTTGACGTTCTCGTAAGTACGAACATTTTACATTTTTCTGTCGCTTTATCTGATTTTATACTTTGAATAGTGTATTTTTCATTCGATAATATTAAATCTTTATAGAATCGTGGATGTATAAAATGTTCAATTAAAGTGTAAATGGATCGATTAGTTTGCGCTTCGATTACAATACATTTTTATAGAGTAATTATTTTTCATAACAATCGTCATAATAAATAGACAAATAACAGATAAAAAATAAGTAGATACATTTTGATTCGATTGTTTTACATACTCGTATATTAGTAGGTCAAATCTCGGATGATGATAAGCGAGCTAGGCGGGCCCAAATTATGAATCTGTAAATAATATATAAATGAATTGATAGTAGATTTTAATAAATAATTTTACAGCAAATAATTTATCTTAATGCATAATAATACAGATTTTAATGAATAACAATTTAGAAATAATTGATTTCAAATTAACTTTGATCAGGATCATCTTGGGTCGATTCAGATCGAGGAATGCAAATCATTTATGCGAGATACTACTTAAAGTATCTTGGAAAATTAATATATCAGCGAAAGAAGTATAAATCAAAAATTAGATGAATTGTAAATGATTCGTGCGAGTAAAATGTTTTGCTTTTCTTTTCCGCAGTTGGATCTTACGTACTTTCTGGGTGGGTTACCACCGAGATCTTGAAGTAACTGATTTGTACACACCTCTTAAGGAACATACAAGTGACGTTCTTGGTGACAAATTGGCAACGGCCTGGGAAAAGGAATGCGAGGAATACCAGTGTCGACTGAAGCAGGTCGCGAAGAGCGGATCACAGAAGAAGATTAAGGAGCCCAGTCTGATGAAAGTTCTTATGAGATGTTTTGGCCTCAAGATTATACTGTATGGGATTTGTGCGACCTTTGCGGAGATCGCGATCAGGTAGTCATTTCTTATCTATAAATTTCCATGGTTGGCAGTATTGCGTTACTCGTAACGCCATCACTTTGTTGACCGTTACCTTATTATAATAACGATTTGATAATAAGATTCTGAATTTTTTATGACAGTAATGTCATCAGAGTTAAAAGAATCAATCATTACTTGTAACGGATTGAAAAAGTCATTCGTTATTGAAAAAAAACTTCTTTTCCATTAATTTGTAACGCGTTACTTTTTTACTCGCGTTACTTGTAACGAGTAACGCATAATGTTTTTTTTTTTTTTCAATAACGAATTGACTTTTTCAACTCGTAACATAACTCGTTACAAGTAACGATTCATTTTTATAACTCTGATATTACCATTACGGTCATAACAAATTTGCAATGTTATCAAATCATTATTATAACAAGGTAATAATCAACAAAGTTACTCGATACTTATTACTCTTTTTAGTAAGTAACGCGTAATGATGACAAATTACTTTTCAAAATGACTTTTCTAATCTTAACACAACCTTAGCGTTTAGTTAATTAGCGTTACCGTCAAAAAATTGCATCGTCAAATTGTTTACTATAGAAAGTAACGACAAAGTAACTAAAAAGTAATGTTTGCCAACACTGTAAATTTCCTTGTGGATTTTTATCCCAATTTTTGTCATTTTCTACACTGGACGGTGTCATTGACGATTATAATGAGCTATAAAACACAAATTATTTCAGCAATACTGCAACAACATTGCACGCCCCTGCAATATAACATTGCAAACGTTGCGGCAATATTGGTGCAAGCTTCTGTGTTGTATGAGTTTTTGTGAAGTGTTTAGGAAACATTGATGGAAATAATTTTATTGAAAAGTGTGGAAAACAACAGAAATCTTCCATACATGTTTTATAGAGTGTTCGAGGAGCGTATATGGATATTCGAAATTGCAATGAGTCAATAGAA
>NW_017296644.1:0-409 GCF_001594075.2 Trachymyrmex cornetzi | reverse complement strand
CAGGATAAACCTATTGCTTTCGCCAGTAGAATCTTAAATAAGGCGGAACAAAATTATAATACTACCGAGAAGGAACTATTAGCAATAGTATGAGCCGTGAAATATTTCCGTCCATACCTATACGGAACTACTTTTACAATAGTGACGGATCATAGACCATTAGTTTGGCTCTTTAACGTCACAGACCCAGGCTCTCGATTAATGAGATGGAGATTAAAGCTGGAAGAGTATGACTATAGGATAGTGCATAAAGCCGGCAAAGGAAACACAAATGCAGACGCGTTGAGTAGACATCCGATACCGGAGAGCGCCCGTGTGAATGAACTGCATGAGGAAGACAAGCAGAAAGAAGACAACAACGAAGGAGAAAAAGAAGACACGATGCGCGAATACACGGAGGAAGAGAAAC
>NW_017296643.1:13421-15026 GCF_001594075.2 Trachymyrmex cornetzi | reverse complement strand
AATATCTGCATGAATATTTCAGCATGTGTAATGTCTATGTCTAATGTGCGTATATTCACATTATGATAGACATGCAATATTATAATGTTATACATATAAATACATCAGTAATATTGTATTTGTATTTATATGTACAACATTAGAATAATGCATATCTCTATCGTAATTATGTGAATATACGCACACGCACATTAGACATAGACATTACAGATGCTGAAATATTCATGCAGATATTCTGTGTATCTATTTATACATAATATTAGAATTTTATGTAGTATCGTATAATGTGTGTGTATGTTACATACAGTTTAATTTTATTATTACATAAACAGACATTAGTAAATATGAAGTACAGTTACATTTTATATAATAATGTGTGCACATATACACACATAGATCAGTGTACACAAAATATTATTCTATTATTGCATACAGATGCATAAGTGATACACATGCAATTCTAGAATAAAGCCTCCTACATAATGCATAACACATGAGGCATAAGAAAATGAACCAATCAAAGTGCTATATTTCCTTCCTTTCCGAAGTTTCTTGAAATAAAGGACTTTGGTTGATTTTCTTATGCCTCATGTTTTATGCGCTATGTAAGAGTCCCCGCTTTATACTTTTTGTGTATGCATTTATACATTATAATACACATAAAATGTAATTATACGTATTCACTAATATTTTTATTGTTAGAATTAAATTGTACGCATATACGCACACACACACACATTATATAAATATAAAGTTCTAATTTTGCATATAGACATAATGGCCCGTATTCAGAACGCGCTTTTATCTCGATAAAAGCGCATATTTATCTCTGAAATTCTATAATATACGTGACGTAAAGTATAGTATGTTAGCGCGCTAACATCATTGTAAGCGCGTTCTGAAAACGGGCCTATATGTGCATGAATGTTTCAGCATAAGTATTCTGTTTCTATGTGTGTGTTCTTATTCACATATATTACAATATACATAAGTACAATATTAGATATTACACACATATCAGTAATATCTAAATATTTCATTATAACTTTTATTTCTTTTTATTAGAAATAATAGGAACAAATGGAGCAACTATAAATATACGTGCAACGTATACATGTATCTATTGACACATTGTTGTTGCTTTTCAGAAAGCGACGCAATGTGACAATGATCATGTCATGTTCGTACATTAGCAAATGATTAGGATATCATTCACTGTATTAGGCCGATATTTCATTTGTACGTTTTTATCGTACAACAAGCTTTTCTGCGTGTTGATTGGCTATAGGATGGAGAGATCCGAGAACCTCTCTGTCTTGCACACATTTGTCGTATGACAAAAACACACAAATGAATTATCGGCCTTACACTGTGTCATCTGTCTCATGCTTGATAGCACCTTATATATTGACAGGTATTCTAACCTAAAAAGGCATTGAACATAAGAACAAGTGCTATTACAACCAAAGACATATAGTACGTATCCATTGATCGCGTCACGCGTCGCTTCATGAAAGAGAGAAAGAGATAAGATTATATAAATATACAACCCCTCTCTTTCTCTCCTTCGACGACGCGACACGCTCAGTAGAAACTCAGCCATAA
>NW_017296643.1:9184-11901 GCF_001594075.2 Trachymyrmex cornetzi | reverse complement strand
TTTTTAACCATAAAGAAACAGTGGTTTCAAGAAGGCGACGAAAAAAAAATATTTTTGAAATTTTGAACCGCCCTAATATATTGTTTATGTTTGTGTATCAACCCAATTGGTGAAAATTTTTCTCATAATTTTCATACAAATTGAAACACTTCAAAAATACTCAGAAAGTCTACATCTTCTATTAGAACTTTTTATACATGTGAATTCTGAAATAGTTTGAGATTTCTCATCTTATAATTTCTAAAAAAATATTTTTAACCTTTTTAGATGTTGTAATATTTCGTCAGAAATTATAAAACAAAAAATTTTAGAAATCTTAAAATATTTCATAATTAACATATAAAAAATTCAGAGAAAAAATGTACTTTCTAAGTATTTTTGAAAAATATTCCAATTCGTATAAAAAATCTGAAAAAGTTATAAAATTATACAGAATTCCGAAAAATTCTGAAAAATTATATGAAAAGTTTTGAGAAAAATTTTCACCAGGGATCCTGTCAAATGCATTTGAGACTGACAAGAATTCATGAAGTTACTTATGCTCAATATTTAATAGCTATCTATGCTGCTTTTTATGTTATATTACAAAATACCTTTTTGTCATTCATTTATTTATTTTACATTTTACTCTCTGCTCTGCAGTTTATTGTTGTGAAATTTCTACCAACCTCAGAAGATAATAACGTTTATTATGAGGTTGCTCTGACTAAATGGCTAGTACAAATTAACGATAATATGATTGGAAAACTGTTGTGGCCAAAGAATAATTCAATAGCAGAAAAATTAGTGCGTTCTGAGGCAAAAGCAGATGAAACTTGGCAACAATATGAAGTGGAAGTTAAAAGATATTATGATATGTTTTACATAATAATAAGGTATAGTATATTAAGAATAAATCAAATACAGGCACTTAACGTATTCGGGTTACACTAAACACACATGAATTTCCAAATGCATCATATAAAACTTTATCTATTTAACGTTGAACTTTATAAATTAATCTCTTCAAAATGAGACTCCTAATACTTTTAAATGTTGACTTGACTTTTATTTAAAATAATTTAAATATCGGGTATGAGCTTATAATTATTAATGAAATCAATGCGTATAACAAAAAGTTATAATATATAAGATTGCTAAATAAATTTTAGGGGTTTTACTTAATAAATAAATATATTAATTTATAAATACAGAAATATATTACATAAAATCGCTTATATTGTTTTACTCTTTATTAAATATAACATTTTCAACAATGTCTTTGCAAGTAAATATAATAACGAACGATTTTTTAAATACTTATTTGTTATTTGCATTAATGTATTTACTGCAACTTCTCCATATCACTATATCTTTTTTTTATAAAATACAAACTAAAGCAAGGAGGATAATATAAATTTCCTATTTCATTTTTATTTAGCATGACTACGCACATTTTTTACTCCTTTTTCAAGCAATTTTTAATTTCTTTATTTAATCAAATTTTAATATGTTCTAAATTTATTCAAAAATATATGTTATTACTTTTGCCTTATTTTATTACGAATAATTGTATTATTTATAATAGTATAAAAGTTAAATAAGTGCACTATCTAGTATAAATTCGAGAATAGGGAAAAAGAGAAGTTTGTGCACTCCTAACAATTTTATCTTATATTTCTTGTAGAAACATATTGCGCTGCCAGAAATACTGCAAAGGGCTTTGAAAAGTTTTCATCTGCCTATGAAAGTGAATCAAGTTGTCAGATGGGCAGGGGAAAGAGAAAAAGTCGATTGTTCAACCCTTTTTCATCTGATGATGATTCATCTGATTCTGAAAATAAAAAATGCAAGCAGGATGAATTGAAGTCAAAAATACCAGCTGCTCCTCTTCCACCATCTCCTCTCGCTGGTATATTTTCTCTGACAAAGCCTTTAAGTACTACTTCAAAGGAGACTATTGCTGAACTGACAATTGCTCCTAATATGAAACAGGACAAGAAAGCTACTGCTTCTCTAGTATTAACTGCAACCTCAACTAAACGGAACAAGTTTCTGCAACAAGTTATTAATCATAGGCAGCAGGCAGCGGAAAAGGCATTATAACGAAAAAAAGCAATGACTTTAGAAAATATACATAAGCTGTCTGTGAGAAAGAAAGCAATCGATAGCAGATCGTGCTGTAAAGTATCAGTGACAGCTTCGGAGTAAGGTGGAAATTGTAAATCTACATCACAATTTTCGTCAATTTCATCACCCTTAAACTCGCACAATCTGTTGAGCAATCATTATCAGATACTAGTGAAAATTCAGATGAAGATAGAAGAGATTCTGAGCCCCATGAAGTATCAGGAGCTTTATTAAAGACTGTCTTGGCATCAAAATCGATTACTGATATCAGTAAGTTTAGCAATAAAAATTGAATTCACATTTCCGTAAATTTTCGAATGATCACAAAAAAGATGCGCTACTACGGAAGTAGTGATCAAATTATTATTTATAGATCTCTATGAATCCCTGAAAAAATTGGACCAAAAAGTAGACAATACGAGAGCGAAACTTGATGTGATACTTATTAATCAATCTAAAATGAACAGAATTTTAATGTCAGAAGAAAAAGTTCTCTCTAAACCTTCAAACATGCCTGCACTTCCTTTAAGGGGATCCTAAAGATCTGTATTACCGACTTAAACACGTATAATTTTTGTATAACGAATACTCTTTTTCTCTTTCACGGA
>NW_017296643.1:4315-8827 GCF_001594075.2 Trachymyrmex cornetzi | reverse complement strand
GTGGTAGTATAAAAAGACATGTCGATGTGCGGCGCGCGGCGCGACATCTAGTGATTTTTCGGAGTTCGAGCTTTGCTTTAGGATCCCCTTAAATACTATAATAGAGCAAATCAAAATGTATGAGAAATTTTTTTTAAATAACGTTAACTTGTCAGATATTGTGAGTAAGGTTTAATATGCTTTTACGATAATATTCATAATAATAAAGCCAATCCATTTTCATAATCTAAATAGCATATATCTTATTAAAATCATTAAGTTCTTAAGATTCTGCTTCCTATATAAGTTGTATTATTTCTGTCATTTTAAGGTTGGATCCTCATGCAGACACCGGCGCTTTGACACCAAGCGCTGATTGGTGAAAAATAAATGGTGGGAGGTAAATAGTAAGTGCTATTTATCCCCACCATTCGTTTTTCATCAATCAGCACTGGTGTCAAAGCGCCGGTGTCTGCATGAGGATCCAACTCAAGTTGATAATTAACAGTTAATAGTGGAGTGTTGCAAGTCTTATTTGTTATTGCACACTTAATATTTCCTCACTTGATGTTGTAATAAAAGAGAATGACTTTTGTTTTTGTTATTTTTGTTTCAAAATCCTCTTTATATTTTAGTGTTACTATTTAAAGTCTCTTCCTTTGGGAAATGATGAGACTCGAGCGGTATCTAAACTTATGTCACATCTAGTAATTCTCTTACCGAAAGGTTTAACTTTGATGGTCATGGAGAAAAATTCGCTTTTAAATCTACTAAATTGTGGGAATTGGTGCAAGGTTAGTAATTGAGTAAATAAGTGAGACAAATGGAAAGAGAAAATAAATCATATTTAATTGAAAATTTTTTCTACTAATTATATCCTAGCTTTAAGGTTCTTTTAATTAATTGAGTTCATTTTTTTATTAGTTTATCTTATCTAATTCATGTCCTTTTTATTTGAAACATTGATATTTTTTATCCATGCATCTATAAATTTTTCAGGTACATTGCTCATGAAATTTGAAGAAAGTAATTCAGTCAGGCAATAACGTTTCTCAGGTCATGGTTGCGAAATGCCAAAGGAAGAAAACATTAAGGCAAAACGTTAATTATGTTAGAACTTTCTTATCGATTACAGCTTTGGTTTAAAATCATTAAACTATTATCTGCGCGTAATTGGAAAATATTTTTATTTTATGTGATTTTTGTTGAAAGAACAAAGTTGTTTCTTTAATTTAACAAATTTGAATAATTGATTTTAATTCCTTATTATTCAAATGAAACTTAGAAATGCTTACCATAAGTGTTAAATGTCTTCATAATATCAATATGTTCACTAGCACTAGGTTTAATAAATACATTACAAAAATTTATTAAATAATAACAGTAATAAGCTGTGATAATATTGTGTATTGTAAGATGTTCGTATTAATGGCGATGTAATAATATAAAATTTATTTTTGATTCCATTTTTATGAAAATGTTATATGCTTTAATGATAAAATATTAAAAAATAATTATTATTAAGACATGGAATTATTAAAACTGATGAAGTGATTGACAGTTTACAACTGGATGTTTTTGTAAGAATAATTCAAAGAGATGCCATCTTCATTATCGCAATACTATTTTTTAAGACATTAGCCGCTTAGTGAGTGGTCGTTATATTGAATACACCCAATGTCTTAAAAAATAATGTAACGATAATGAAGACGGTATTTTTTTTTAAATAATACAATTACTTAAATACGTATTAAAAATATATGAAATACACGTCCTTTTTTCCGTCTAGTACAAACGTCTATTAGACATCTTATAGACGTCTAAAAGACATGTCTAATAGACATATGTTGTCCGATATCCCTGATATACTGACAAAATGTGGGACCGAACCTATTTTTTGACTTTACATCAAAGAAATCGAGTCCCGTATGTGACATTACGTAATTGTTTAAAATTCCTAACTGTCCTATTTATGCTATATGCTTACGTATATTTTCAGCTATAGTACATGACATTCATAAACAAATAGAAATTAAAGCCACACATAACGCTTATGTATTCATTACATTTGCGAATGATAGTTCGCAAGTTGAAACGATATTCTAGATTTTGGAAAGTTGTTTTAGAAACTTTTCAATTAGTTTACAAATAGTTAAAGATATAATTGGTACATTGAAAATTTTTCAATCCGCAGTGGCTTTCATTTCAATTTGTTTACGTATGTTATATACTATATGGTAGCTGAGAGAATATTGTAAGGATACAGTATTATTAGAAAAATAAAGAATTTTCATGGTTAACGTAATGTCACATACGGGTTCCGATTTCTTAGATGTAAAGTCAAAAAATCAGTCCGGTTCCACCATTTGTCATTATATCAGAGATATCGGACTCCATATGTGACGGTGTGTACATCTTTAAAAAAAATTTAATGCATCAGTAATAAAGCCGTGTTTGTGCGTACATTGTACTTTTAAACTTTGCGTTTGAATTTCACACACTTATCGAAACTAAATTCGTGGAATTATCGTATATATTCACTATTTCCACATATTCGTGAATTCTGGCAACCATATTCTGGTCCATAAACCGAAATCGAATTGATACGATTGATTTTTCGGACCGTTCGATTCGAAAGCTTGATTATTCATCTTCGAAAGAAGATCGATTTGGTCGATAATTTTTTTTTTACCACAACGTCAATAAAATGTCGATCTTCTTCGATGATTACTAGAGAATCAAATCGATATCAAATTAAATGAAAAATCATTCGATATCGATTCGATATTGGATTAGAACATGGTAATCAGAATTTACGAATATGTGGAAACCGTGAATACATATGTGATTATACGATTTTAATTTCGATGACTGCAAAATTCGACATGCAACTTAAAAGTTCGAAGCACGCAAGGGCGCAACATAAACAAAAACGCATTAAATTTTGATCATCGTGTAGCGTCACATATAGGATCCGACATCTCCGATGTAATGACAAAACATGGGACTGGTCTGATTTTTTGACTTTACATTAAAGAAATCAAAAATCGTATGTGACATTACGTTAAACGATGAAAATTCCTTACTTTTCTTTATAAGATCTACCTTTTTATGATGAAGTTCATAAATGCATCCAAGTATGACATATAATGTCATTGATAGAAATTTCTGAAATAATTTCTTACTTCTCTTATGCTGGATTTTATATCTATGATTTTATAGACACACAGGAACAGAGAATTATTCATATAATACTTACCTCAAGAATGAAAAGTAAATTAAATAAATTTTTACAATATCTCGTTTTATTATATAAATATCGGCGTGCGAAAAGTATTGTCCGGCCATGTGCAAATATAATATTTTGCTTCCTCAGAAATTCATATATAAACATGTATAGTTATTTTTATGTATAAGAATCGATTTAAAAGGGACAAAGAAGAGACAAAAAGATTGACGTTAGATATGAATCATAGGTTGTTTTCCCTAATTTTAATTCTCAGAACCGTTGTAATTGACACATAGATTTGCGTTCAATTAGAATACACAAACGTGAAATCCTTTATATTAACATTATTGTTCTTTGTTTCCAAATATATTTTTTCTTAATATAAGATTCTTAAGTAATAGACTCGTGCGTATAAAAATAAAAGGTTTTAAAGCCAGTCAAGTCCAAAAACCAGTTGACGTTGTTTGTGAAATCTTTATTATAATAATCTAACTTTATAATAATAATAATAATCTAACTAATATTTTTTCTTGTGTACTTAAATGAAAATGATTATCATAATAATTAAGACATTTTCAGCATTATTTTTCCATACAGACGAAGCGATATTTTTTTACAATAATTTCAATTTTTTAAATTGTTTTTAATTCAAGACTAATGAATGTTACATTTCTCAGAACATCACATTAATTAAATTTCAATTTACCAATTATATCTTTATCTATTTGTAAACTAATTGGAAAGTTTCTAAAACAACTTTCCAAAATCTAGAATATCGTTTCAACTTGTAAACTATCATTCGCAAATATGAATACATAAGCGTTATATGTGGCTTTAATTTCAGTTTGTTTATGTATGTCATGTACTATAGCTGAAAATATACGTAAGCATAGAGCATAAATAGAATAGTTAGGAATTTTAAACGATTACGTAATGTCACATACGGGACTCGACTTCTGTGATGTAAAGTCAAAAAATAGGTTCGGTCCCACATTTTGTCATTATATCAGAGATGTCGGACACCATATATGTGACGCTACATCTTTGAGAAAAACAAAATTTAATACATCTCTATTTATCGGTCTTCTTCGCTGAGCAATAGAGAATCAAGTCGGTTTTAAATAAAACGGTCCGGAAAACTAATCGATATCAATTTGGTTTCGGCTTATGGACTAAAGCATGTGTTACGTCCGGGAGGACTCCACGATTTCCTCGTTTCGAGATTACCTAATAGGGTGATCGTTGAGACAGGATGTAAGAGAAAATGCGAGAGTTAACGGTCACCGATCGGCGAGCGTGACAAT
>NW_017296643.1:0-2871 GCF_001594075.2 Trachymyrmex cornetzi | reverse complement strand
AAAGCGTCCTTACGGGACGTTGACCCATATTCCGAAGCGAGCACAAAAAGGTTGCGTTCGACTTGCGGCACTCGCCTCCGTGCGGGTTCCTGCGAGAAAAGAGTCTGACCGTCCTTCCAAGTACCCTCACCGTTCCCACTCCTTTCGTTCTCCGAGAGGATCACTAACAAATTAAAATTTTTCCAAGGGTTTGGACGTAACACATGCAATGGTAGCTAGAATTCACAAATATGCGGAAATAGTGATTACATATGATGATTGTATGACTTTATTTTCGATATGCGTGTGAAATTCAAGCGCAAAGCTTAAAAGTACAGTGTACGCACGCAAACGCGTACGTCTTTAGTAATGATGAATTAAATTTTTTTTAAACATGTATCGTTACATATGGAGTCCTATATCTTTGATATAATGGCAAATCATGTGACCGCGGACCGATTTTTGACTTTATATCTAAGAAACTGGAACGCGTATGTAAACGATGAAGATTCCTTATTTTTCTAGTAATACTATATGCTTACAATATTCTCTCAGCTATAGTGTATAACATATGTAATCAGATTGAAATGGAAACCACTGTATATTGAAATATTTTCTATTTTCCAATTAAATTTTTATCTATTTGTAAATTTATTGGAAATTTTCAAAAACAATATTCCAAAATCTGAAAGATCTTTTCAACTTGTAAACTCCCGAGTAGAAAATTGGATCCGGTCAACCTGACGTATCATGTGGCCCTGATCAGGGAGTTTTCTGGTATGACCTATTCAGGAACTCCTGATTCAGGCCTGATGAGGGAAAACTCAGGTCAGGCATGCCCTACTCAGATTTACCCTACTTGTGCCCTACTAAGTAATGCCTGAATTGCGCCCTGTCAAGGTATGCCCGACTTGACATCTGAGCAGGGAACGCACAGGCAAGTCCTACTAAGAAATGTCTGACTTATGCCCTACTGAATAATGCCAGAATTGCGCCCTGTCGAGGTATACTGACTTGGCATCTGAGCAGGAAACACGTAGGTATGCCCTACGTAGGAATGCCAGACTTATGCCTTACTATGTAAGAAATGCCTGAATTGCGCCCTAACAACGTAAAGCTGGACTTGGGCCAGATCAGACCAGAATAAGACGTACCTTATGTGACTCTGTTTTGTTTTTCTTTGCTAAAAAATTAATCAATAAATTGTTAGGTTAGATTCTTAGACGAAACGAACGAACTGCATTTTTTACAATCAACTTCTTGAGTCTACGACGAAATAAGTTATAATTGTGGAGTTAATTGTTATGGAAAGTAAAAAGAGAAAACAAGATTTAATACGGCGAAGAATAGATAGACATCGGAAAGTTCGCCGTATTGATGCGAGAGAATTTCTTGATATAGCAAGTAAGCATCAATGAAAATGTAATTTTGTTTTCACAAATATCAATATAAATATTAATATTTAAAATCAAGTAAATCAAAATCAAAATTTCAGCTCTTCATTAATATACTTTATTGTATGTCTAGATATATTGTTTAGCATTTTTTTTTGTTATATCTCTATTCCGGATTGGAAATCCATTATACAGACACCCATTCATACAAATATATAGAAAAAAAGAATTATTTTAATATACGGAGTATTCTATTTTATATTTGACAGTCAAATATTTGTAATCGCCGAGTTTTAGAGAAAAATGTTTCAGACAAAAGTTTTGTGATTCTAAGGGGGACATAAAATGGTACCCTTGGTTTGACCTTAGTTGGCATTGTAAGGTCAGGGCTAATTCACATTGAATTTTTTAAATAAAACTTCACACTGTTCATTGCATATTCTAGTAGAAATACTTTGATAGTTTCTCGAAATACGTTAATAAAATATTTTCTAATTAAATACTTTTTGTGTTATAAGGTTTGGAAATTACAGTACTGCAGGCATTAGCACTTTCCAAAGTGTCCGATTGACGGTTAAAATCTTTGGAATGCTATTCAGAGTCATGATCTTTGTATGAAAATATGTTAAAATCAAATTGAAGATTGTGATTATTCGTGATTTCCAAATATTGACTATCAAATATAAAATGGGATACCAGCATGTATATGAAAACCAAATATCTATTTTTTTTTGGACAGATGATGCAATTCCGCCGAGGTCAGTAGAACAAAAAGTTTTACAAATTAACATTGGGACTATTGCGAATGAAAATATACTAACGGAAAGGGAAAATGAGAATAATTCAGAAAGAAGTAGTACAGATGGAGAGATTAAACAGTCATTCACGTCTGCAGAACTAAATGACGTATTTATCGAGGATGAAGTTGGAAGCATTATTGCAGGAGATAACTATGAAAGCACTAACGACGAAATTACTAATTACTGTAATGTTAACGATCTCGATCAAAGTCTATCAAGTGATAATGAAGAATTTAATGAAATTATGCAACTTCGACAATGGGCAATGACGTCAAATATCCCACACACAAAATTAGATTCATTATTACAAATTCTTCGAAGAAGATTATTACCAAATTTACCCGCAACTGCAAAAACATTTCTTAAAACAAATTCTGCTGAGTATAATATTAAACAATTTTATGATGTTAACGGGTGTAGTGTAGGAGAATTCGTATATTTTGGTATCGCCAAACATCTTCAAAGAACTGTTAACCCAGAAATACATGAAAACGAGACATTATACTTCAAAATTAACATCGACGGCCTTCCTTTATTCAATTCAAGTTTACAACAGTTCTGGCCAATACTAGAACAATTACATTTTGAACCAGAAGTTTACAAACCGTTTCCGATAGCTGTATATGCAGGAAGAAAAAAACCTAACAATTTGAGCGCGTATCTTGAAAACTTTATCGTTGAAATAAATGAATTGCTGC
>NW_017296642.1:21804-23852 GCF_001594075.2 Trachymyrmex cornetzi | reverse complement strand
GACTACATGACATAAGACTTCAAAAACTTTATTTGCTAATTCCTCAAACTGTATGCGAATTTCGCGCTTGCCGAGAATATTTATTGCTTCATTCGATAACGCGCTAAATTTTCTGTTTTCTACCTCCAACGTATCTAACGAATTTTCCACGAATTTATTATAAGTTTTCACGGGCATAAATGTGATCGGGCTACCCGTGTCGATCAATGCGTTCAAATTACAACTATTATTTTCTAACGAACTAATTTTTATTACAGGTGTGCACAATTGCAACTTATCTGAAGATGTCAATATGCTAGCAGCTGTATCTTCCATCGTCGGGAGCGCAGCGGCGGCGGTGCTTCGTTTAGTGGCTGATGCACCGGCCGACAGTGACGGAGACGATGTTGTGGTACCGGTGAGCTCGTTTTTCCGTTTCAATTTGTAGCACTCCGCTATACGATGACCCGGTTTCTTGCAGTAGAAACACGTCGTCTGCGTTGGTTCTGTGTTGCCCTCGGATTCTTGCTCCCTTTTCTGATTTTTGAGCGAACTATTGTAAGGTTTCGTTCTGCGTTGATTCACCACTTTTTTCTCCAGATCTGCCGTGCCGTTGGTGATGATCCGCATCTTCTCTAAAAATTCTTCAACGGTGTCGGCTGAAAGCGTCAACGCCGTAGCTCTCATTGAGCTCTTCATAATGCCTCCGATTAGCAGATTAATGATGTCTAACTGAGGTAAATTTAATCTATGCGCCAATGTTAATTTGTCAATCGCATAGTCATCAAATGTTTCTTTGTAACTGTTCCACACGCGGGCTTCGATTCTTTTCATAGCCGCGCAGAATGGCAATTTGCGATCGAACATTTTAACTAACTCCTGTTTAAAGTAACACCATGATTCTAGAGCCGAACCAAGCTGCATATCGTACCACCTTTTAGCTGATTTTGACAATTTGCTTGACACTGCTAACAATGTAACTTCGTCTGACGCTCCGTGCACTAGAGCGATTCGTTCGACTCTTTGAGTCCACACTACCACATTCTCATCCTCGGAGCCTCCGAATTCAGCGAGCTGACGGGCCAATGTCATCACTGCATTGGCAGGCGCCATGGCGTTGAGTACGGCTATCTGCGTTACTTCTGGGCGCGGCGACGGTTGCGAATCCTGTTCCGCCGTCGGTTCGTTGCTCCGGGCAGGCGAAGCTCCTGCCGTGCCATCACTTTTCGTTATGGTGCGTAATTGTTCGAATATGGTCTCTTGCTGCTGCAGGCAGCGGTTCATGATTTCCATCATGTGCTCCGTTGATGTCGCCGGCAAGGGGCCCGTCACCGTCGTCGGATTTATTGTCTTGCTTTTCGGCGGGACTTGTTCTACACCACGCGAAGTTGACGGTCCTCCTTCGCCGATTTCCGTAATTGTTACGAATTTTTCCATATGAGACACGATGGCATCGATCAATGCTTCGTGCGTATCTGCCGTTGTCTGGATTTTGTATTGTTTAGTTAATTTCCGTAACTGTTCGAGAGACATTCCATCAAGTTTGTCTCGTTCCATCATGCTATATTTTTTTAACTCTGTTGCAGATGTAATGCGAAGCGGGGTGGAATGCCCCTTGACGTGCTTCTTCTTGCCCGTTTTGTCCACGGCTGAACTACACGATCACTGACACTACTGGTGAATTTCACTTTGAGGGTCACGCGGAAGCTGATCCCACTTCTGAAATTTTAATAGCTTTAAGAATTTTTGCGTTAAGTCTCTTGACAAGTTTACTCCGAAGGTTACTGTCAGGATGATAGCGGGAACGGAGTAAAGTACGAGGGTATAGTCTTAATAAACCAGCTTCATTGATTGCGTAGAAATAAGGTTCAAGTATTTATTCACACTTCCACTCTGTCTTTACATCACTAATGTCACGCATGACTGACGCGACTTTAACGAGGCGTGCGCCGGTCGTCTAATTGTTTCCTTCGACGGAAACTGATTTGCGGAGCTTGGCTTGCAACCGCCGAATTGGCTTGCGCCCGAAAGTCGAGTATAATAACGCCCGACCGAAATTACGACCTCTC
>NW_017296642.1:15134-17848 GCF_001594075.2 Trachymyrmex cornetzi | reverse complement strand
CTCGAATCTCGATCCTGCCTTTAATAAATCGGTTAATGGACGCGCGATTGTTGAATATTGAGGTACGAATTTTCTGAAGTAGCCGCTCAAAGATGGCCGTACGATTCCGTCGCGTACCCCTTCGTCAATTTGTGTGTTCACCTGCTCTCTTTCTAACGGTGATAACCGCCTGGCTCTCTGATACACAGGCTCATCGTCTTTTAGCACTATCGTCATCTTTATTCCGATTTCTCGCGTTTTCTCAGGCTTATACCCGTCAATCAAATTTTCAATCGCGTCTCTATGTTTCGCGTCTGATACATGTGTTACGTCTACGCTATTTACCTCACTGATATCTAAATTCATCTGACACATCTTGCTGAATTCCCTATTCTCTGGTACGAGCTCGGGGGCGTTAACGCTAATGTCCCCGGCACTTATCGTGACTCTAACAGTGTCTAGAAAATCTGTACCGATGAGCAAATTGTGTTTCATGAGCGTATCCGAGACGACGCGAACTAGTATCGGATAGTCGCTTTCAGCGATAGTTACGATCGTATTGAACTTGCCTAAAGTTACATTCTCACCGGAACCTATACCACGCAATCGAATCTCGTCTCTCTCTAACCTCGGCGCGCCTATTTTGATATACTGATCCGCACGCATTATACAAATGTCACTCCCGGTATCGATGAGCGCTTCTATTTTTTGACCGTTAATTGACATTTCTTTCACGTACTTTTTACGGTTGTCTCGCGTAACAATGCCAACGTCGCTCACCGTTTTTTGTCGCTTATCACACTTGGATGAAATGTGTCCGCGCTCACCACAGTTGAAACACTTAGGTCCTTCTGCTTTCGTCGGGCAGTCCGCTCCCACGTGGTTCTGTTGGCCGCAGTTGAAACACCGTCTCTCGTTCCGCGTTGTTTCCTTTTTGTCAATCTTCTCAGCTTCCTGACGGCATTCCTTTCCGTGTTTCGTCTCTGATTTTTTCGTGGGATACCTTTCCTTCAGATTTACCTTCTCGAAAGCTCGGAGTAGTGATGCTTTCGACGTGAATCCTCCAACACGTGCCTGGTCTCTCAAACTCACAATTGGTATGCCATCTATAATGTAATCCAGTACTTCGTCCGCTTCAATAGGAACTCGGTTACCAAGAATCGTCTTCGCGTGAACATATTCATGGAACGTTTCACCTCTCTGCCAAACCCTTTGTTCAAAGGTTTTTCTTAATTCTATTTTGCTCGGGCGATGGTCAAACATCTCGCGCAGCTCGCTTAGCAGGTTGTCAACAGTGGACTCTATGCGGGTAGGATCGCTGTGGAACCACTCTAGAGCTTTTCCTTTCAGCCGCATACTGATCAGAACTTTTGTATAACTCTCCGTTAATCCGTACGCTCTCTTCAACAACACTAACTGTTGCTCCCAGTTTCTGTAGTCTCCCGTTTCTCCGTTGAAATGGCCCAACAAATCCGCTATGGCCGTAATGCTCAATTTCGACGATACTGTCACTGGATCTCGTTCCACCTGCTGCTCTCGGTCGGATACATTTAGTCGCTGTACTCCTTGTAATAACTGTAGTTCCGTTCTGGTGATGGCTAACTCGCGTTCCGCAAGCTCTTTCTCTCGTCGACATAATTCGATCTCTCTCTGGTGCTCGGCGTTGACTGTGGTAGCCATCGTGCCCGTCGAGCCGGTTGCTGAGGCCTCTGGGTTGTCCTGCATCCACGCGCCCGTCGGATCCGCTTCAGTTAAACGGACGATCAGTTCGGACTTATTTCCCGTTGTACTCAATCCCAACCCCTTCAGCTTCTCCTTTAACTCGGCGTTAGTGAAATCGTTTGGATCTCTGACGTTGGTCATCTTCTCTGCCTGTTCGCACTATTTCCTACTGACTCGCTATCTCTCGTTCTTTCGCTGTTTCTTGTCGTCTCGCACTCTCTCACGATCTCACTGTCTCTCACTGTCTCTCTGTCTCTCGCGGTCTCTCGCGGTCTCTCGCGGTCTCTCGCACTGTCTCTCGCACTGTCTCTCGCACTGTCTCTCGCTGTCTCTCGCTGTCTCTCGCTGTCTCTCGCACTGCCTCTCGCTGCCTCTCGCTGTTTCTCGCACTGTCTCTCGCGCTATCTCTCGCTGGCTCTCGCTGTCTCTTGCACTGCCTCTCGCTGCCTCTCGCTGTTTCTCGCACTGTCTCTCGCACTGTCTCTCGCTATCTCTCGCTGCCTCTCGCACTGTCTCTCGCTGTCTCTCGCACTGTCTCTCGCTGTCTCTCGCACTGTCTCACTGTCTCTCGCCGTCTCTCGCTATCTCTCGCTGTCTCTCGCACTGTCTCTCGCTGTCTCTCGCACTGTCTCTCGCTGTTTCTCTCGCTGTTTCTCGCTGTTTCTCTCGCTGTTTCTCGCTGTCTCTCGCTGTTTCTCACTGTTTCTCTCGCTGTTTCTCTCGCTGTCTCTCGCTATCTCTCGCACTGTCTCTCTCGCACTGTCTCACTGTCTCTCGCGACTCTCGCACTATCTCACTGTCTCTCGCGACGCCGATCCCGGCTGAGCCCCCAAAATGTAGGATGTTAGTACATGGAATGATGATAAGGGTATTCGACGTGCGCTAAGATGAACAGTGATCGCAAAACTCGTAGAGGAATAATGATCTTTATTATTCGTAGGACACGATGTGTCTTCTATGGTTCCTTACTCGAGACTGACTCGAAAAATGCCTCCCTTCTACTCACAAGCTCA
>NW_017296642.1:9118-14320 GCF_001594075.2 Trachymyrmex cornetzi | reverse complement strand
TTTTTCTTTTAATCTTTTTGATTAATTTTTTCATAAAATCTTTTATAATTTTTAAATACCTTATGGTTTATTTTTTACATAATTAGACTTGTGAGGATGGATGGCTATCGATAAACAATATCTTATTGTTGAACTACGTAATATAATAAACTCTTTAATGTTGTGAATGTACGATACAATGCTCTCGTGAGAATATATGTAACAGTGTATCAACAAGGATTAAGAAGTAAGTAAGAAACGTGCCCAGAGTTGCCAAATTGAGAGTCACGATCTCGTACCGCCATCTACCTAACTTAAGATCGTTTCCTATTGGTCCCTGAATCATAGTGACATTTATGTCTGCTTGTCTATACCTATGAACATAAAAATCTTACATGTAAATAATAAAAACAACCTCTCACAATCAGCCCCCTTGGTTTTATTGATCCATGGTTGACATAAATCTCTTCACATGTTTCAGTAAAGTAGGGCCACTTAAGGGTTTAGTCAAACAATCTGCTCTCATGTTATCTTTCGGCTCATGTCTAACGAGAATGTTCTGTTCTTTTACTGTCTCTCGGATGTAATGGCATCTTCTATTCATTAGTTTAGATTTTGTTTTGAAATTTCCACCATTAGCTAGTCTGACGGCGTTCAAATTGTCGCATTTCAGTTCACACTGTATCTCATTCGATAATCCAATCTCTTGCAATAGTTTGGCAGTCCATGTAACTTCGTTTACACCTTCTAACATCGCCTCTAATTCACTTTCTGTGGAAGATAATGCGACTTTCTTTTGTTTCCTGCATCTCCAGTGTTCTAAATCTCCATTCCAATAAAGTAGGATTCCATTGAACGATTTTGCATCTTCTGTTCTGTCCCACGACGCATCGGTTTCGCATTCTAATTTTTTAATTTTTCTTTGCTTCCCAAACTGTAGGTGATAATTGATAGTTCCTTTCAAATATCGAAGGATCCTCTTCAGTCCTGTCATGTGTATTGCTCTTGGGTCAGTATTGAATTGTGATAAACAACTTAATGCGAAAGACAGATCTGGTCTGCTATGGACGCTTAGATACATCAGTCGTCCCATTAATTCTTGATAAGTTCGGACGTCAATTCTTTCGCTCTCTTTGTACTCTTCCATTTTTACATTTAAATCCATTGGAGATCTTACGATGTTACACTCTTCCATCCCGTACAATTTAAGTAATTTTTTGATATATTTCTTCTGATGTACATACACCTTACCTTCTTCTTGTATCACCTCCATTCCGAGTACAGTTTTTGCTTCTCCGAGATCTTTAATTTCCATATACTGTTCAATCTTTTTCATGAATCCTCTTTCGAATTCATCATCGCTTGATACAATTGTCATATCATCAACGTGAATACCGCAATATAAGAATCTATTTTTTTCTATTGCATAGAATAAACACGGATCTTCTTTAGACTGTTTCATTCCGCATTTAATCATAATCTCTGTTAGAAATTCGTTCCAACATTTTCCAGCCTGTTTGAGACCATAAATACTTCTCTTTAATTTACACACCTTTTCTTGGTTTGCTTGGATCCCATCTGGTAGTTCCATGTAAATCTCTTCTTTTAACTTCCCGTGCAAATATGCGGTCTTTACATCGTAAATCTTCATTTTTCTCTGTTTTTGAGCAGATATACTAAATAACAATCTTATTGTTTCAGTTTTTACCACAGGAGCGAACGTCTCATCATAATCCACTCTAGGACGTTGTCCGCATCCTTGGGCCACCAATCGTGCTTTGTATCGCCGCTGTCCATTTGGATCTTCCTTGATGTTGAATACCCATTTGCATTTGATCACTTTCTCATTTTTAGGTCTAGTCACAGTGTTCCATACTTCATGTTTTTCCATTGATTTTAATTCTTCAAATATTGCCCGTATCCAATGTTCCCATTTACTTGATTGTTTCGCTTCTTGAATATTCTTCGGTACTTCATTGTCCATTGTCATCAATGCCATCTGCTGCCCTTTGATTCTCTCTGACCTTCTAAGATTTCTGTATTCCTCTTCTTCCCTTTTTTCCTCTCTTATTTGTTGTTTTCGAGCTTCTATCATTGCTTTTGTAGTCCCTTTTGGTCTTCCTCTATTTTTCTTTTCCATCTGTTGTGTTTCTGTTTCCATATCTTCATTCTCTGTTGTGATGTCATCGCTCTCACTTTCTGAAGAGTCTCCTACAACCGCGTCTTCATAATCACTGCTTTCGTCTTCTGTTCTTGCATTTTCTTCATTTTCTTCGATCCCTTCTTCTTCAATAGTCTCATTTTCATCTTTGTACTCCAATCCTATAACTATTAATTCTTCTTTCTTAATTTTTTCAGAATTTTCGGTATTTAATAACTCATATCCGTTCCTAGTCTCATCAAACCTTACATCACAATCAGCTTTTACTTTTCCTGATTCGGGAATGTATATTCTGTACGTATTGTTCATTGCATATCCAATAAATATTCCTTTAATAGCTTTGGGATCAAACTTCTTTCTTTGTGTTTCCTTGTTTAATAAATATGCTACGCATCCGAATCTCCTCATATACTTTACATTCGGCCTCCTACCATTCCAGATTTCATAGGGGGTCTTCCCATGCACTGATGTCTTGCTCCTATTTTTTATATGCACTGCTGTACACGCTGCTTCAGCCCAAAAAACTAGCGGCATTTTTGAGTCTGTCATCATCGTTCTTGTCATTTCTATTATTGACTTATTAGCTCTTTCTACCACACCATTACACTGGGGTGTTCTTGCCGGGCTCAATTCGTGTTTTATTCCTTTCTGGCTGAACCACTCTTGTAAGTTCTTTCCTACGAATTCTCCTCCATTATCAGATCTGATTGCCTTTAACTTCATTCCAGTTTGATTTTCCTTCTGTAAGATTAGCTTCTTTAATTTTTCACCAGCTTCATTTTTTTCCTTTAAAAAATCGATAAATATTACTCTCGAATAATCGTCGATAATTGTAAATATGTATCTCTTACCGCCATATGACGATGGATTTATGGGACCTACTAGATCTATATGCCATAGTTCCATTATTTTACTGGTTTTTCTACCTGTTAATCTGGGATGCGCTTTACGGCACATTTTTCCTTCCACGCATGACTCACATTGACTTATCTCCTTGTCTGTTTCTTTTAATCCTGTCACTAGGTCCTCTTTCTTCATTTCTTCGATGATCTTCTTGCTTGTGTGTCCTAGTCTCTTATGCCAAATGTCCATTTCTTCTGTTCTCGCTGCTTTTTCATTTTTTATCACAGACGATTTGACGTAGTATGCATTCTCTTCCCTGACGGCTGTCATTTTTATCTCATCCTTGTTCCTGTAAACGATGGCTCCGTATTTATCAAATTCTACTTTATAACCATGATCGGTGATTTTTGCTACCGATAATAAATTCATGTTAATGTCGGGTACACATAATACATTTTTTAACCGTATCCTATCTTTATTTAAATTCTGTTTTATTACTATTTCACCTCGACCATCAGAGGTTAGTTTTTTTCCTTCTTTGTCAGCCAAGGTAACGTCTCTTGTATCGTCCTCTATATTATCAAATACGACTTTATTGCTTACCATATGACTTGTCGCGCCTGAATCTAATAGCCGTATATACTCTTCTGACTTATTTTGTATTGCATGCTTTGGCCCATTATTTATTTTTGTTGTACTCACATGTGCTCGATCTCTTACAGTTAATACCGCTTCATCTGAAGTTTTTAATGTACTTTCATTATACCCTTGACTACGTCCTCTTCCCCTTCCTCTTGAGATTCCTCTAAATCCTCTTCCACGTGAAACGTTTCTCTTCTGTTCCTTGCAATCGACCGCGATGTGATTGTTTCCCTGGCAATTAAAGCACTTCTTCCTGTTTCGACATTCGCTTGATGTGTGACCTCTCATTCCGCAATTGTAGCATGTATACTCATTTCTTGATTTATCTCTTGCTCTTCTTACATATTCTTCTTTCGATGTTTTTTCATTTTTACGTTTATCTCTTCTTATTTCCTCTTGTTTTAACGCATATCTTATGTCATTTATGGTTAGCTCTCCCTGTGTTTCTGACACTCGTACATTCTGATCGAATTCTGATTTTAGTCCTCGTATAATATACATCCTCAGTTCGTAATCCTCTATGTTCTTACCAAGTTGTCCGCATTGGTTTCTCAAAGCCTCCGCTCTATTAACGTACGCATCTACACTTTCGTCCTTTTTCATTTTTAGATTTGACAATTCACTTAATGATCTCGCCTTCAACTGCTCAGTTTCCGCTGCCATATTGTTTTTAATTAAATTCCATAACTTATTTGCATCTTTTTCGTGACTGTACTTCAATAATTGAGCTTTACTCATGGTGTTTATCATGACTGTACGTGCGGCGTAGTTATCATCGTCCCATTCATTCCATAGCTTAAATTTTTCTGCATATCTTTCATCATCTTCTTCTGGTTTGTTTGTTGGCTTCACATTCATTACTTTCTTCCAAAGTTTCTTGGCCCTCAGGATTCCTTCTATTTTTTCGCTCCATAGGATAGGAAATAATTTGTGTCGTCAAGCGGTTCCACACTAGTCAAATTCCAATTTTCAGCCATATTGAAAAATGCGTCTTTTATACTCGAGCAAACTCTCACGATATTCGATAGCCTCACACGGATACACTATGCAACCACGCTCTGCTACCAAATTGTGAGGATGGATGGCTATCGATAAACAATATCTTATTGTTGAACTACGTAATATAATAAACTCTTTAATGTTGTGAATGTACGATACAATGCTCTCGTGAGAATATATGTAACAGTGTATCAACAAGGATTAAGAAGTAAGTAAGAAACGTGCCCAGAGTTGCCAAATTGAGAGTCACGATCTCGTACCGCCATCTACCTAACTTAAGATCGTTTCCTATTAGTCTCTGAATCATAGTGACATTTATGTCTGCTTGTCTATACCTATGAACATAAAAATCTTACATGTAAATAATAAAAACAACCTCTCACAAGCCCAATCCTCCCTAATTAATTTTAATGAAATTTAAATTTAAATTAACTATTTTTTAAATTATTGTTAAATTAAATTTTTTTATATCTTTCCTAAAACCTTTTTAATATCTTTTTGATTAATTATTTCATAAAATCTTTTATAGTTTTTGAATACCTTATGGTTTATTTTTAACATAATAATCTATTTTTTTT
>NW_017296642.1:3207-7446 GCF_001594075.2 Trachymyrmex cornetzi | reverse complement strand
TTTTTTTTTCTGTTTTTTCATATAGAAATGATGCTTGCATTTGTGTTTTCATTTTTTAAAGACAAATTTTCAATAATTTTTAATAATTAATATCTTGTTAATTATTTTAAAATTTTTATTTTGAGAAATGACTTTTTTTCTCAGTTTAATTCATTCTTGCACTTGTTTTTAAGATTTCTTATAACTTATCAAATTTCCTTTATAATAATTTTATTTACTTTTTTTAAAAATTTATGTATTATATCTTCAATTTTTCAGTAAATCCTCCATTTTTTGAAATTAATAATGTCAAAGATATTGAAAAAATTGATGGTCATTTATCATTACCGGAAATTTTAAAAGGAAATCGAATTTTTCTTAAAAGAAAAAATGAAAATTCCGTACCTGATGAGGTAATTTATTAAATAAATTAATAAAATCATTATACTCTTGTAATTAGTAAATAATTAATCGTTTAAAATATTTATATATTTTCACATTCAACTTTGCTAATGTCATGAAAAGAAGCTTTTCGTATGTACTGATCTAGTGTAGTGCAAGTGACCGAATTCACTATTAGATTTCAAGGATTTTTTTAATCTGATTATAATCCGTCGTATATTTATTTTTCGCGATTGCTGGTTTTTTTTAGTAACACAAAATTAAATTTTTTAATTGCAATAATTTTATGAAGAATATACCACATTTTTTTTCTTTATCTTTTCTTATCAATTTCTCGAAGTATGTCGTATTAAGAACATAATCTTTAAACTTTATAATTTACACTTTTTTTTTATTTTTTTAATCTAAAAAATAAAAATTTGAATTAAATTTTACATAACTTTATCCTAAAATTTATTAATTTTCCTACAAAATCACTTATTATTTTATTAAATTTTGCTCATAGTTTTCTACTAATTACCTAAAATAAACTCGGTATCTTAAAAAAATAAATTTTTAATTTCCTAAAAATATGATTTTATTAAAGTTTAAATTAATAATCAACAATTTTCGTTTTTTTTTTTAAACAACTTACAAGGAGAGGTTACGCTCTGTTCTTCATCGAATTTGATTAAAATTGCAATATTAAAAGAGCCTACCTAATGAACATCTATAACCATTCTCGCAATTTGGGCTTAGGAGCCGAATAAAAAGCATTTCAAAATTTAACAATAATTTTAAAATCATTCTAATTTCTTGTAATTTTTTTTTTTGTAAAATTTCTTAGACAAAATGATAGGGTTTAATAAGATGTATTTTCTGTTTTTAATTGTTTGATCTTTTTTGTGTTCGGTAAAGTCAAGTAAAAGTTGACAATGCCTCCCATGGTCTAAACAATAAAGCCATTAAATTCATCGTATTAAATTCTAGAGTCCTCTAATAAAATTATTTTATTAGAGTCTTATCTATATATAACGACTACCACAATTATTTCTACCCTTTATCAGAGTGTAAGTCCCTGTATATTATCATATCATTGGTCCCCACGGCCACGGCCCCTAAAACTTCACGATACCAATTTTCACCAAAATCGGAAAACATTTAGGTTTTCCGTAACATTTCCGTCCGCCATATTGGTTCAGCCATTTTGAATTTCGAGATTTTGATCACGATTTCGAAACGAGCGACCCCAAAAACCCCCGGATACGAAACCACATCGAAATCGGAGCACTCCAACACCCCTTTGAATAGAGGCTTCAAAAAAACCTGACACGCCAATTTTAATATAGGATTTTGAAAGAAGATGTGTATAAACATTACCTGCTTTTTCAAACTGCTATGTATATTTTATGTAGTCCTGTGCTAGTTAAAACAATGTGTGATTACGCACATGAATTGCTGTTAATATTTATTCGGCACTCAGCAGTTTTATATGGCAAAAAGTTTGTGGTTTATAATATCCATTCTTTATGCCATTTATCACAGGAATGCAAATATAATGGCTCACTAGATAATTTTAGTGCATTTGTATTCGAAAATTTTTTGAAATCTTTAAAAAGCTCTTTGAAATCATGTTACAAATCTTTACAACGAGTTGCTTGTCGCGATTTAGAACGAACTAACCAAGTATTAGTTAAATTGTCAGGTGGAAGGAAAATTCTATTTCTCTCGCAGATGTACATAAACACTGAAGAACAAATTAATGGCAATCATTTTCGTTTGTCCATTGGCAATGTAAAATTGAAAATTGGTCATAAAGATGCATGCTTTAGGACATTTGAGGGAAATTTTCGATCTTGTTAACATTATAAAAAGAAACAACTCGGTGCTTCTCATTGGCAACAAATTTCATAAAATGGAAGATAGTTTCACTTACCCACTTCCTTCCTCAACTTTGGGTATATTAAAAGTTTCACATTTAGACGATATACGACATGTAATATCTGTGGAAAATGTACAAGCCAAATGCTGATTAATGCCTGATGATCAGCAGTTTTTTCTATGTATTCCCCTGCTCCATACTATGCCATTATTGTGAGAATCCAATTGTCTATGTGACATCCTACCTTCTGATACATATGCCACTTGTACGTTGTTTTATATCTTATAGTGTTATTTATCATTATACATATATTGTAGGGCGGTTCAAAATTTCAAAAATATTTTTTTTTCGTCGCCTTCTTGAAACCACTGTTTCTTTATGGTTAAAAACAGTCACTGAATTTTTTTCAGATTTTTAAAAAAGTATTTAGAAGTCGCACAAGTCACATTTGTGACGGAATTGAAAGATTTCCAGTTTTTCGCTATTAATTTGAAAAAATAGCTATTTTTTTACATGAGATACTCGCTGTATATTTTTTTTTCATAAAGTACACCTCTTGACCTTTCCATTTCACTATAATAAAATTATTTATTCTTTTCTTAAAAAGCAGATATGATTTTTTAAACAAACTTTTTAATTTTTTTTAGTTAGTTTTTGACCGATGCCTTGATTGATAAATTTTTTTTGACAATTTAATCATATCGGAATTACTCCCTGATGTTTCCTGAATATCCTAAAAAATTGTGGAAAAAATTTATGCTATACAATCGGAGATAAAAGCGTTTAAAGTATTAGTAATGAGGTTATATAGGTTGAGAGGATACTTAAACACATTCAATATATGTTCAAAGCATGTCTTTATTCTTGATTTGTTTAAATTCATATATTAATATATTAATGTATTAATAAACTAATAGTATATTCATTTATTATATAATATTTTATAAACATTTTTAACATAAACAAAGGAATTTTATAAAATAATTAAATTAATTCAAGTTTACTGATTTCTTAAAAGAATATTTCTCTCTTCTGTGATATTCTACCACCTGCAGTAGATACTGTTTTTGTTCTTCTTGTTTCGTAAGCACGGAATTAAAATTTTGAATTAATGAAACACCCCTTTCTGCTACATCATTAACTACCTTCAGTTGTCCTATTCGATACCGTGACTTAATAAATTCCTCATTTTCTTCCCATAGACTTGGATCTTTATGTAGAAAATTTAAACTTATTCCGTTGGTAATGAAAATCTGTTTACTATTCTCTGTTATGAAGTCTGATATTTCATTTACGTCGATTGTATCTTTGTCCACGATGATACGTTTTGGAGGTATTTCTGTGCCATCCTTTCTCAAAGAATTTGTCATTTTCTTCCTTTCTTCATTTGATATTCGGGAATCGAATAACGACAAGCCAGCGAGTGAGTCACTTAGGTACCATAAGTGCCTAGAAAAAGTGTCGTATGCTGCTTTTGAAACTGTAGGATTTATTGATTTGTATTGAATAAGATCTTTTAACAGCTCTAAATCATTTACTGGAGCTAAAATTGGACATTGACTGGTATACCACTTTTTCAAATATATTTTAATTAAAAATAAGTTGAACTGACGAAGCCCAGATAGCTCACTTGCTCTTACTTTAAACAGACTCCTGAAAAGGTATATTTTCATACAATAAATTAATTTAGCCATCCACCGTGCTCTATGGTAGGCTCCTGGACTTCGAATTTTAATTTTGTCTTCAGCACCTAAGAATATAAGAGACAAAATAAGTAGCTCCTTATAGTCCTCACGAGGTTGAAAAAGAAGAAGCTGATTTCGAATGAAATCAATCATTTCGTTTTGTATTGGTGCTAGGAAAGTGGAGATTTTTTTATCTTTAAGGGCACTTTCATATTTCTCTTGGTCAATAGATTCCCAAGACTCCTGAAACCGCTGAAAAATTTTAATATTAGGGCCACTGGATGGTCCAAAAAGTATATCAAATACTGATCC
>NW_017296642.1:0-677 GCF_001594075.2 Trachymyrmex cornetzi | reverse complement strand
AAAAGTGTCCAGTTATATGATCCAGAGGAATTTGTCTATTATTACAATCAATCCGATAGTCCAAACGTTCGTAATTAATAGTAAATTGGACACAAATTTTCCAAATTGTAGCATGAATGTTTTTAAATAAATTACAATAATTCGTGAGTCAAATTATATAATATAGTACCTGTGAGTTTCCATCAAATTATGTAGAATAATATCGAGATGTGGATGACTTGTTGTAACAAACTACTTGTAAGATGTTCTGTTAACTCTCATCATGATAGACAACCTTATATACAAAATTTGTAGAGAAGATCAAGGAGAGGTTCGATTTGAAGTTATGTGAGGGGAGTTATATTGAGTAAAGAAAATTATGACTAGTAATCATTCAGTATCACTCTGTTCAATCCATCAATTTGTTTTATAATAAATATTTTTTCAGATGTGAATTTTTTGAGATCCACATCTCAAATAATGTTCATTAAAAAACAAATTGATGGATTAAACAAACAGAGTAATACTGAATGATTACTATAGAGCCATACTTTACTCAATATAACTTCCCCCATAACTGCAGATTGAACCTCACCTTGATCTTCTCTACAGATTTTGTATATAAGGTTGTCTATCATGATGAGAGTTAACAGATCATCTTACAAGTAGTTTGTTACAACAAGTCATCCACATCTCGA
>NW_017296641.1:31829-32449 GCF_001594075.2 Trachymyrmex cornetzi | reverse complement strand
CGATTCAACAGACTGCCGCCCGACGCTGACATTCGCTACAGTCCTTTATCTTCGGTACCGGACTGTCGATGTGCGTTCGCTGATTGTAATGCTCGTCGCAGCGACGATATGTTCGAACCTCCGAATCCACCTTTAAGTGTCCCGGAAGCTTGTTCCACACGTAGTCGATGTAGTCACCGTACACTCGTAACAGTACGATCTTCGATATATACTGCAACTGCTCAGCGCTCAAATCCAGAATATCGGAAGGATGGTGTAGTGCGAGATACATTTTATTACTGCGCGACTCGCGGATTCGCGCGCCTTTAAATAGGTGGTCGAGAGCGCACAGTTCGTAGTGCGAGCATGAAATTCGTATTGCAACCGCTGGCGATACGCGTCACGAACTGCGACGCGAAATCGCGAATAATGGGAAGCGGCGTGGAGAAGCGCAAGCACGGCGAAACGCTGCCGAATACTATACGCGCAATCATTTGCGGCCCGTCGAATTGCGGTAAAACCAACGTTCTCATAAGCTTATTTGAGAGTCCGAACGGCGTACGTTTCGAGAACGTGTACGTCTACTCGAAATCGTTGCAACAGCCAAAGTATCAATATCTCGAAAATTTGTTTACATCTAT
>NW_017296641.1:31004-31367 GCF_001594075.2 Trachymyrmex cornetzi | reverse complement strand
CATGGCAGATGTGCGCGAGCGCGAAAAAATCGTGAGGGAGATCGAGAAGACGAGCGAGTCGATCCGCAAGAAACATCGCGCTCTGAAGACCGGTAGAATCGAGGAGGGCATCGCGTTGAATAGACATTTTAAACCTCTTATCGAGCCGTTGCGACTTTCCGCCGACAACCCCGGCGAGCGCGCGACAAAGAGAGAGTCATCGAGGCGCGTCCAAATTCTATTTTTATCTTTGATGACGTGGCATGCGACAAGCAGGATGCGGTGAGAGAATACTTCTCGATAGGTCGCCATGCGAACGTCGACTGCTTCTATCTTTGTCAGACGTACGCGAGGATACCTAAACATCTGATACGCGACAACGCG
>NW_017296641.1:29910-30869 GCF_001594075.2 Trachymyrmex cornetzi | reverse complement strand
CAAAGACAGTGCGCTCACAAATGGACGATACAGAAAAGGATTTAACGAGTTCGCGATACCGTAACGTAACCAGTCGTTGTCGAAACTTAGCCAGAGACAAACATGGCAGATGTGCGCGAGCGCGAAAAAATCGTGAGGGAGATCGAGAAGACGAGCGAGTCGATCCGCAAGAAACATCGCGCTCTGAAGACCGGTAGAATCGAGGAGGGCATCGCGTTGAATAGACATTTTAAACCTCTTATCGAGCCGTTGCGACTTTCCGCCGACAACCCCGGCGAGCGCGCGACAAAGAGAGAGTCACGCGACAAAGATGCAGCGTCTGTCCCTAAACGTGAGAGGAAGGAGGAGGAGGAACAAAAGGAGGGAGAAGAAGCGAGCGAGACGTTCGAACCTTCAGCAACTCTGCATAAATCCAGTGACCAATCGCGCGAACCGATAACTTCCACCCCACGTGCCAAAATCGTACCGACGATAGAGTCATTGGAGAACGTTTTCGAAACGACGGGAGACTCGCTAGCGACGAAGGTTCAAAATCAGCTGCAAACGCCGGAAAGTTGAGAGGCGTTACGAGCCATCTTGGGTCCGCTGGGTCAAAAGTATGTCGAGGCTGTCCTGCGGGGAGCGCAAGATAAAGAGAGCGGTATAGATCATGTGTACGGCGTTTACCTACACAAGGATGGATTGATGTTTGGCAATAAACGTTTCGACGTGGATGACGCGGATAACATAATTATTGACGGCGTACGATACGCCGGTACCCCCGGTCTTTACGAGTTGATTTTCAAGAGAATGCCCGACGATGCCCTCTACACGGAAGATGATATGCACAAGTACAAGAACATGCTGTTGATAACGAGCGCGCACAAACACAAGCATCATTCGCAAGGTCGATTATTGAGCAACATACGGCGGGATACGAATACAAATACATAATCGCGCCGTTGATGCTGGTCACACCC
>NW_017296641.1:29148-29457 GCF_001594075.2 Trachymyrmex cornetzi | reverse complement strand
TCAACAGAGGTCACCACTACATACTCACCGTCATCGATGTGTTGAGCAAGTACGCGTGGGCCGTGCCACTCAAAAGCAAGGGTGGAAGCGAGACGGCTGACGCTATCGCTGAGATCGTTCGAACGAGTGGGAGATTTCCGAAAAATTTACAGACGGATATGGGAAAGGAATTTTACAACGCCGATGTGCAGAAAATCTGGAGACACTAGTAGTGTCTCGGCGCTAAGCCAAGCGCAGCGACACTGCAGTGGATACTATACGCAAATCTGTCAAGATTTCCAGACGGCGATTATGGGATCTCAATAACGG
>NW_017296641.1:28480-28891 GCF_001594075.2 Trachymyrmex cornetzi | reverse complement strand
ATACATGTGTTCTGTGGCTGAGGCTTATTAGGTTAGGAAAACTGTCACATCGATGGCATAGATAGTAGAGTTAGACAGAGGACCCGTAAGTGATTTTCTTTATAAACCATGAGCATAAATTACAGACGTTTCGACATCATTATTAAATGTAGGAATAACATATTCTAGACGAGGAAATGGGTATCTAGGTGTTCGCCGTCGAAGAAGTGGGTGTTTAGGTGTTCGCCGTCGAGGAAGTGGGTGTCTAGGTGTTCGCCGTCGAGGAAGTGGGCGTCTAGGTGTTCGCCGTCGAGGAAGTGGGTGTCTAGGTGTTCGCCGTCAAGGAAATGGGAGTCTAGGTGTTCGCCGTCGAGGAAGTGAGTGTCTAGGTATTTGCCGTCGAGGAAGTGGGTGTCTAGGTGTTCGCCGTCG
>NW_017296641.1:27673-27912 GCF_001594075.2 Trachymyrmex cornetzi | reverse complement strand
TCTAGGTGTTCACCGCCGAGGAAGTGGGTGTCTAGGTGTTCGCCGTCGAGGAAATGGGTGTCTAGGTTAAATTTTATACTCGACACGTTTTTGTACAGAAAATGAACGAATCTGGCAATCTGGCAAAAAAATTACCTCGCGGACCGAGTATATACAGGGTGGACCATCTGAAGTGATCCAGTCAAATATCTCGAAAACTAGTAGGGATAGAGAAAAATGTTTCGTATGAAAAGTTTAGG
>NW_017296641.1:22094-23002 GCF_001594075.2 Trachymyrmex cornetzi | reverse complement strand
GTACGATACATGAAATGAAAAATAATAGTAATACATAATAAATGATATTACATATAACGTAATAGTAAGACTTATATAAAATACTTATAAATGTATGATACATGAAATGAAAATAGTACATTACGATACACGTGCGCAAAGTAGGTGTTTCCCACACGAGCGAAGTTTGTCGCCCGAGCGAAGCGAGGGTGACAAAAAAGCGAGTGTGGGAACACCTACGCAGCGCACGAGTATCGTATACTATTTTTCCTACTAAGTGCGCAAAGTTCGATATCAACAACGAACGACGACTCGACGTGGACGCTCGTCTGTTTACAGCGTTCTCTCTCATGCTAACGCGTCTACATTCGAGCCTTATATTTTCCCGCACGTTTACCCACTTTCCCGCACGCTAAACTACAAGTGTGGGAAAGTGATACTTTGCGCACGCAAATGCGTGTGCAAAATCGAACTTTGCGCACGATAGTAGGAAAATAATAGTAATATATAATAAATGATATTACATATAACGTAATAGTAAGACTTATATAAAGTACTTATAAATGTACGATACATGAAATGAAAAATAATAGTAGTATATAATGAATGGTATTATATAAAATATAATAGTAAGACTTATATAAATGTAAAAAACATACATGACGAAATTATAATGATAATGATACATCATAGTAATACATATTCACTATATGAAAATAAAAAATAAAAAAATGTACGAAAACATATACAAAGTACAAATTACGATAATACATAAGATATAGTAATACATAATAAATGTATGAAAATATAAAAATATAAGAGTATAAAAAAAACAATAGTAATATAAATGTTAATGCATATACAAATTACAAAGGTATCCGCCAATGTCCCCACGGTAACGTCTCCGTCGAGTCCGGTACGACGTACCG
>NW_017296641.1:20587-21558 GCF_001594075.2 Trachymyrmex cornetzi | reverse complement strand
CGAGTTTACGCAGTTCGACGGCGATTAAATTTTCCGCAAAGATGCTACGACTGTGGAAATTCGGTTTCGCGATCATTGCCTCCGCGCCATATCGTCCATCCCATTTTGTTAATAATTTTACGTCGACGTGATTGCGCATATTCTCCATGGTTTTTCCGAAAACCGCGTTGTTCATTAATTTGTATAAATTTTTTTCGAAATCGTTTTTCGCGTGAGTTCTGAAATTTGTATTAAGTTCAATATAATCGCGGAGCCATGGAGATTGAGCGAATTGTAGCACCCGATGGATCTTTGTTACGCGAAGACCGTGACGAGTACATTGCTGTAAATTGCGATAATGTATAACGTAACGTTTTTTATCATACACAGTCGCTAAAAGTTTATCCTCGCGCTTGCCGGGCGGTTTATCGCGCGTCGGACAGAAAGGTAGGTCAACGTGCTCGTCGTGCAGACTCTCCGGATATTCTAAGTCAACCTCGAGAATGTAACCGATGGGCGAATCCAGAGCGATCGCGCTCACGTCAAAGTTCGCAACGTCTTTGACCCATCGAAATTCGGCGTATGGCAATGGTTGACACATCGCCCAACCGTACAAGTTGTTAACGTCGTAGTACATCAAGTACGACGACGGTTTCGATGAGTCGTACGAACGCATGTACTTGTTATTAGCCTGCGCGTATCTGCCGAAACATTGACTGAGGCCGCCGCGTATACCGCGCTCGATGAACATGACCATATCAATGTCGGTGAGTAATTCAAATCTTATGCGCGTATGTTTTAGCATAGCGTACCACGTGAAACCTGGTAATGTATAATAATGCGCGGGATCGAGACCGTAACTCGTGATACAACTTTCGCGGAAATTTTCGAAAATGTCGGCTAATAACAAGACATCGGTTTTCAAGTACAGATCACTGTACTCGCCAAGCGTTCGAATGGAGAATCGCTGCCATACGTTCACGGCGTGAGCG
>NW_017296641.1:17799-20420 GCF_001594075.2 Trachymyrmex cornetzi | reverse complement strand
TTGTAATTTTTAATTTGTCTTTATCGAGATACGACGCCAACTTATCGAGGCTTGTACTTAGAAATTTGAAAGAATCAATGAATCTTAATTTTATACAATTTTTCTGAAAATGATTTCCATTTTTGTCTTTGGTGCTATTAACGTGTTTAGTGAATGAAATATATTTTTCTTTCGTAATCGGTAATACTTCTACTTGTCCTTCATATGCTGTAGCAATTTCTTTGATAATAAAATGTGAATCATAGCCTGATAAATTGTGAAAAACTATATGAATAAAATATGAGATTTTATAATTTAAATTGCAATTTAAATGCGCGGGACCCCTGTAACGACCGGTTAAATGGCAATGATCGCGGACCCGTGTATCGTCCAGTGCGAACGGTTTCTCACAAATATGACAACGCGTCGCGCTACGATATGTCTCCCATTGCTGCTTCAATAATGCTTCCATGGGCACGTTGGCGAATACAATATCTTTTATGCGATGCGCTAAACTTCTGAGTTCCTCGGTGAACCATGCGACGCAATTGTTACCGCGACGAAAACGATATTTCGACAACGCGTCATCGTACGAGCAACGCACATAGTAGCCCACACTACATACCTCATGCTGTTGGTATGTGTACGATGACGCATCTTCTTTGTCGGGCTCCGTCTTCCGCAGGACGCATTCCAGGTCGGCGTAGATGATGAATGGAACGCATTCCTTATTGCGGTGGTTTCCGAATTCGAGCCACCTGTCGTCCTCGCTCGGCAAGCGGATGGCGCAGTTGTTGATTTTCCCACAGTCTATTGCGTGTAACTCCAATTTTTCGCTCGTACTGAAGTAGTGCAAGCATCTGGAAAAAAACGCATATAAATTATTATTATCATTTATTAATATAAAGGACAATTATAAATTTTTTTTGTTACGCATACTTACCGATCGCAGAAAAATTTCTTGTGCTCCTTTTTAGAGAGTTGCGAGCTCACGAGGCGCAACAAGTTCTTGATCCATGCGAAATGGCCCACATGTCGTCGCGTGGACCTTGCAGGTACAGGATATTGATATGCTTCTCCTTCTTATCGCTGGTAAGCCGTACAGGAAGAACCCGTTTATTCTCGATGTTATACACGTTGATCGATATGTCGTTCAATTGTTCGAATTTTTGAATGTCTTTGAACGTTATTGGAAATTTGATATCCGCGAGATTTAACACTGCATTGTAATGTGGATACGATGACTCTCGCCCTACATTTCTTTCTGCGGGATACAGAGCGGCGACTACCGACCACGCGAAGCACGCATTGTCCGCCGTACGCACACTAATCACCGCTCGTTTCGTCGCTATTTCCCGCGGCACTTCGATATAACATCCCGCGCGCATGGGATTTAGTTTATTTACGTTGATAGTCAAATTGAGGATTCGCGACAGCGCCCACCCACTGTCGCGTTCCTGGAACTCTTCGAGCGATGTCAACGTAGGCTCGATGACGTGCCGCTCGTACCACTCGCGTATATCGGTGCATCGATATATTTCAATGTTCTTAGTGTTTATAATTTTAATGGCACGTTAATCTTTCGTCGCGAACTCGCCGTTGAACGCTGTGTTTACTTTTACACTACCGTGTCTTTCTACAGCGTTTTGCACGCGCTCGAGCACTATTTCTCTCGCGTCTTCCAAAAACCGCCGCGACTCGATGTGATTAAAGTTTATCACCGCGCCCATCACTATACGGCTTTCAAACGCGGCATCAATCTCTCGCCAGACGAGAGATCTTTCGTTGCACTCGCGTACTCGTCACTCGCGTGCCCACCACCAACGTGCACGAATCGTCACTCCAATTGCGATTTTGCACCCGCGAGTCGCGCGATCCTCGCCACCACGGATTATCTATGTCCAACGGCGAGACGCGGACGCTTGGCACGACAAAGTTCTTCGAGCTGCTCGATGCACTCGTCGCATCGTTGCAGCCATGCGAAACACTCAACCAAAGTAGCGACCTGGCCGCACTGTTCCAGCAGTTCGCGTTCCACTCGCTCGTGGTTTTCCATGTTTCATTCACTATATTATTCACAATACTGTTCACAATACTGTTCAAATAATTTTAATTTGTGCACTTGGGTTAGCCACACTTTTCGCACCGCTCTTATTGCGACCGATTCGACAATCTCTGAAGGCACCAACTGAGGTGTTGAGCACTTATGCTCCATATATATTTCGTTATGTCCAGTGGACTCCACGATTTCTCCGTTTCGTGAAAATTTCGACAAAATAATCGTTAGGACAAAGCACGAACATAAAACTCGAACGTCACCGATCGGCGAGCATGACAATATTCAATAAACGTGTCATTAGAAATCTTCCCAACAATATTGGAAACATAAGCAAAAACATAGATCCTCAGAATCGTTAGATCCATGGCAATAAAATTTATGTCAAACCATATAGAGAAAATCATATTTCCAAACGCAATTAAAAGCAAGTTGAAGGGCGTTTTCTCGTCAAACAACGGCAAGTTGGTAAAATATGAGATCACAAAACGTAGCTTTTAATTTTTTAGATTGTCGATCGTAAAATTTAAATAAATACTATCTAGACGAGAGAACGCATGTCCAAGTAATAAAAGAGAAATCGTTG
>NW_017296641.1:11096-17468 GCF_001594075.2 Trachymyrmex cornetzi | reverse complement strand
GGAATGTCCCAACGAAAAAGCATTAAAGTCACCAACGAGTTCCTCATCATCAGCGCAATCAAAATATAAGCCATAAGGTATTGCATTTACGGTGACTAGAGCATATTACTCTCTGCTGAAAAAGCGAATAGTGATCAAAAAAAGTTTTTTTATTCTCTTTTTTCCAGAAACCGCTGTTAGCGACGTCCGAGCCACCGACCGTGTTCGAATCAGAACGCTGCTGATCGCAAAAGAATATTATAAAATTAGAAAAATCGGTGTAATAAGATGTGAATAAAAATAAATTCGTTTGCATCACTATATATGTATATGTACTTTATCTTACTACCTATCCTTTACCCTAGTAAAATAAAAAGAAAAGAACACAGCGTATTGTGAAAACTAAGTCATAAAAAAGACAAAAGGAAAAAAGGTTGTCGTACTTCTATGGATAGGTGGCGGCGGCCCGTGGCGGCGGCCCACGGCGGCAGCGGCGGTGGCGGCCCGCAATGCATTTTTGGGGTGGTCGCGGGGTCGCGGCAGCGACCGGGGGACCTTCTCCGCGCTCTAGCCACATAAAGTTAGAACTCGCCTACTATACCTACTCTCACTAATTATGAAACTTGATTGTATTTAGGTATTTAAAATAATTAATAAACGTTGTTTCTATAAAAATTACGCTATATCTTGGTCGAAAAACGGTTGGAGCATATACCCTTTGTAACACTTTTCGTTCTATAACTATTTGTTTTTTGTTCATGGCAATATATCCTTTTTTTTGTGATGTTTTTTTGTTGTCTTGTACGTGACTGCAGTCCCCAAAATCTTACTGCCATTCCGCATGACGTCATACCCCCACCACCGAAGAATCCCCGCGCTACGCTTCCCCTCGCCTACGAGTATCCCCCGCATCCCGCGCTCCCCTCAGAGGACCTGAGTTAGAACCGGCCCTATATAGTATATACCTACTATTAATTGACGTTTACTAGTGCGGTATAGAATCCACACGATGAACGCTCTCGTGTTCTCGTATTCTCAAGAATTTCGAATTATATATTCAACACGCGATATTATTATCAAAATATCTCTTTTTTTCTCTATTTTCCTATATATTTTAAATTTTAATCGGAATAAAGTAAGGTGCATTAAATATTATTATAGTGCGTACTTCTACGAAATACGCAACATTAAAATTTGTGAGTGTGAAAGTATCCACTCTTGGCCAATTTGTCATAATGAAATTAAATTTAACAATTAAAAGATTAAACCATCTTGAATCTAAAATTATAAATTACTTTGGGGAATTGTTTTTTTGGAAAAACCATGGAAATAAAGCAAAGTTTGTTTTAAAGCATTTGCAGTATAATTTTTTGGAAATAAAAATCTTATATCTATTATTATTTTTCTTTTAACACAATTGTGACACTGGTGCCATTTCACTAATTGCCCTATTGTTAAATCGACGTTGCGGGGGTCATTCGGTTGGAATAGGTATGAGAAACCAAATATTTCTTTTTTCTACATATTTACTAAAGGAATGCCAATAAAGTTGATTTTGCATCAATTTTAGATATTTTACTCGTTTGGAAGGAAAATGATAAGCGTGTTATATTTCCCGGATAAAACGCTGAAGAGTTCGAAAATATTGTCCGTGTAGGGGTATGGCGCTTATAAACCCAATGAGCAAAACGTCTAAAATCGATGCATGAGACAACATTAAGAATTCTTTAAGAGTTCTTTAAGATATTTCATAAAGAACTTTGAAAGGTACTGTTACATCCGGCGGACTCCACGATTTCTTCGTTTCGCGACCGTTCAATCAACAAGATATGAACAAATCCAATTGATAACACAAATCCGAGAAAAGTTCCAGCCACAAAATCTTGTTTGCCTAGAATCGAGAGATCCGCGATAAAAACTCTCTCATAGTGCCGACAATCAAACGTTAAATCTCTTTTTGAGCATTGTGGAAAATGATAGTCAATATCAAATAATCACCAAATAGCGTTGGTACCAAGGCGCTAAGCCAGGTCACGAAATGATTGCCTAGAATCGAAAGATCCGCGACAAAAACTCTCTCGTAGCATTGACTATCAAACCTCTTTTTGAGCATCGTGGAAAACGAAAATCAACATCAAATAATCATCAAACAGCGTTGGTACCAAGGCTAAGCCAAGCCACAAAATAATCCCCGCGATAATAAGAGCGATAGCGCGTATATTAAGATATAGCGATATGTTAAATATGTTACGTACATATAGGTTAAAATCTGCAACTTAATACGAATGTACTGTCTTTATATTTTATATTTATTATAACTTATTGTTTTCCGTAAATCCAAACTTTGTCAATTTTAACGTCTCAATAGACATACTCGTCACTCCAGATAGATTGGACGGAGTTCTAACAAATTTACATTAAATGTATTATAAATTGTGTTTAGTTGTGAGTATCATATTATCCAAGGTTTCATAATGAGATTTGGCGATTGTGTGGGTGAGATACTCGTTAATTTATTGGTTGAATTTCAATATCTTTTGTACATGAATTTAAAACAGATAACACTACAGTTTTGACAACCTGCGAGTGACTCTACATCGAACGTTCGCGAAATCTAGTATGATTTAAGAAGATTGTTGATGAAGATTCCAAAGAGAATCGAAACGTTCAAGATTTCAAATAAAAATGATATCAACACATCGTATGGATTAACAAAATTATTTGTGAAAGATTTATTGCGCACCTCCGCGCTGACTCTCATTAGCCCAGATTTATGTTGCTTTTGTTATTTTAAGAAGAGATAGTCCTTGTTTAACATATTTATTGAAGGAACCGTGGTAGCGTGTTCGTTTGATAAAATTTATTAAATCTTCTATAAATTAATTGGCCCTGAAAAGGATCGTTTTTATGTTTTACAATTTATGTGGCCCTGAAAAGGACCGTTTGTAAACAAAATCTATATTAGTCTTTCTCTGTAAGAAATTGACGGTTTAGTCTTAGTAAGTCTCTTCAGTCCCCAAAGCCTTCTTCGTGTTAAATCGAGGGAGTAGAATCCAGGAGGTGAGTCTGGTGGTGTGTAGCTTGTTGGTGATCCTGGTGGTGTGGATATTTCCTTCTGCGATGGGAAGTCGCTCTGCGTTTCTCGGTGGGCTACCTCAGGTCGGCTCAGCGTTCCTCGATGAACTCTCGGAACAGGCTGGGTCTGCGTTGCCTTTGTAGAGAAGTCACTCGGAGATCTAGATAGCGGAGACAGGAGCTGCGGCGGTACTGGATAGCGAGGAGACAGAGGTCTCCTAATCCTCGGATCGTTTCTGGCCAGGAGGAAGCTCGGAGGTCTTGTGAAGACCGGCGAAGAAATCTCCACCTTAAGTAGCCGCCAAGTCACTGGAGGGGATGTTGATTCGCCCTATTGCTTGGTTGCCATTGAATACCTCGGTGCAACCTCTTGAATCTACGACGGCTCGCTGGATCTCGCTGAGGAAGAATTCTTCCACCAGGGAATGATCCGTGATCGACGAGAGACAAACTCCACGGTTACATCACAAAAAAGGATAATGCTCTTGCGGTATATTGCAAGAGACAAAAATCGAGCCGTTGGCCATGCCTTTATATAGTCGTTCAGAGATTTACGAAATACGAGAAAATCTGCCGAAATGCGCCTTCTATTAATTTCTTGAGAAATTAATTTTTTCCGAATCACTTCAAGTAGGTCTTGGAAACAAATGCATCCGCATGAAGTTTGCTCCGTTCGAGTCGTTCGAAATATGTATGTGGTGTCAAATAGACCGCCACATTTATTAATAATATAAACAAATATGATTCCAATATAATTTTGTAGTACACAATTGAAAGCCATATGTTGTGTAATTTTTAAATAATTTTTTATTTGCTTATTGAAAAGCGAAACGGTTTTTTCCTACAGCTTTGCTTGAAAATTACACATACGAATAATTTCAAAAATTATATGAAAATATATTTGACCTAATATATAGGTTTACTACTAATTTGAGTACTTATTTCTGATATCACACCTTACGCGCTCGACTACGTCAATTTCTTGCGGATTGAATTTATGACCACGGTACATAACGTACGAATGAAAAATCATAAACAATTAATCTCTCGTCAATTATCGCGTTTTGACACGATTTAAAATATTCTAGATATTAATGAGAGGGGTATATGATATTATTACGATTTATTAAAACTTATATCTTATATCCAGAATGTCCCCATGCTCCCATGCCTCTTGATATACGCCTGACGCCGAGAGCGGAGGGGCCGAGAAAGCATATTTCGGTCCCTCGATCGGCTCGACGCTTGCTTGAGTGAAACAGCAAGGTTCTCTCTCGCTCTCGGCGCGCCGACAAGGTAAACAATAAGAACGTAGTGCGAAAAGGACAGAGCGATATAGTCATTACTAACTAACCAAGTCATATGGACACGGGCTCATGCTTGTGTTGCTATCGGTTGCGCCAGGCCACCGACCGGTGGCGCTAATCGCGCGCTGCAAGCGGCCCGGAATTCGCATCACTGCTCCATCGAGTCTTGCAAGACCGCTCGAGGAGGTCAGACGTGCATCTGGCCTTGCCGATGTGATCGGACGTGTTATTGCATCATCATTTTTGGAAAGTGTGACCGGCTTCAAACGCGCAATTTGAGTTTATGCTACTCTTTTAGACTTTCTTATTCTGCACATTGTTGTTATTACTCACCGTATAAGCGGGATTTTCGATTCTGGCCGTATCGACTCTGTGTTACGAGCCGGGGATTCTCACGCGAAGAAGAAGACTGCTCCATCGCCTGACGAGGCGGTCCAACCGCTTTCGATAGAACGACACTTTTTTCTTGTCAAATTTTTATTATTATGTAAAAACGCATCGAGGCAGTGTATTTTTATATAATAATTATATTAAAATTTATCCAAATTTGAGCTCTTAACATTTACCTTTGTCATTATGGTACGTATCCACTGAGCGCGTCACGCGTCGCGTCGTCCATCGCGTCACGACGCGACGCGAAAAAGAGAAAGAGAGGGGTATAAACTTCACTTTATTAGTACGTTTCCACTGAGCGCGTCACGCGTCGCGTCGTCTATCGCGTAACGACGCGACGCGAAAGAGAGAAAGAGTGAAGTTTATATATGTACACAACCCCTCTCTTTCTCTCTTTCGCGTCGCGTCGTCCATCGCGTCACGACGCGACGCGAAAGAGAGAATGAGAGGGGCTGTGTACATTTATAAACTTCACTCTTTCTCTCTTTCGCGTCGCGTCGTTACGCGATAGACGACGCGACGCGTGACGCACTCAATGGAAACGTACCATATGGCTGAGTTTTCACTGAGCGCGTCACGCGTCGCGTCATCGAAGGAGAGAAAGGGAAGGGTTGTGTTATATATATAAACTTCTCTCTTTCTCTCTTTCACGACTTGACGCGCTCAGTGGATACGTACCGTTATTAACTGCGTTCAGCAGAGAAAGCAGCTTTGCAACTGTTGTAAAATTCTTGAATATGATAGGTTTATACATTTAGATCCAATAAGGAACTAAAGGCAAGACAAATCATATTGAAGAATTTTATAACAGTTGCAAAGTTGCTTTTTCTGTTGAACGCTGCCATTAATCGTACTATAAGGGGCTCCGCACAATAAAAGGAATCATGTATGTACAACAGAAATCATGTATTGTGGAATACATAGAGTGTATTCCACAATACATGATTTCTGTTGTACATACATGTTGTACATACAGAAATCATGTATTGTGGAATACACTCTATGTATTCCACAATACATGATTTCTGATAGGTTGAAATTCTTATTCTCTATTCTCTGTTCCCTGTTCCTTTTATTGTGTGGAGCCCCTAACTTATCAATCAAGTGGAACCGAGAGATGGTGGATATAGGAATACCCATGTTGTAATAAGACAAGGTGTAACATTGCGCATAATGGCGGTGGCATAATAGAACAACCAATAATATTTGGGTCCAAATGCAACTGCGAAATTTGAATACACATTATGAATTTAATGATAAATAACATAAAATCATAAAATCACGATTTTCAATAAAGTACAACATAAATATACCTGAAATAATAAAAATTGAGTAAAACATTACCCCGTAAATCGCCGGTTCGCGTAACGTAACGGTATTGTCGCTGCTCGTGGTCTTAGCGTCGAGACACTACCGTCTCTAGTCTCTACTAATTCTGGTAATAAGAAAAATTCCATTTTCATAAATACATTATATGTATATTCTACTTATATGTGTATATAAATGTATACAGGGTGACCAATTTTAACTTAGACAGCCAAATAACTCGAAACATCGCGATTAAATAAAAAAATGTTTAAAACAAAAATTGTTGGATATGAAGGGGCTGATTGAACTA
>NW_017296641.1:8399-10959 GCF_001594075.2 Trachymyrmex cornetzi | reverse complement strand
TTATGGGTCAAAGTTGACCATAGAGGTCATTTCAAAGACAAATTCCTAATCGAAGCAGAAAGCCAAAAAATCTTGATCTTTCCCGGATAGTGTTTGTGAGAAAAATTGTTGGATGTCGAGGGGAGACCAAACCATGACCCTGACAATATCCTTGAACCCATATTTTCATGACCATTTCAAGGTCAAATGGGGATTTTTTTAATTTTATGCTACATATGTGTATGTTCTTGTTGTGATTCTTTAGATATTAGCATACCTAACCTTCAAAATCGAAAATTAAACTTTCCATCTGATGGAGTTCCTCTAAGTATCCCTCCAAAATTTTGTCCATTTAGTGCCAAAGTCACAAGTGTTTATGTATTTTTTTTAACATTTGTAATCTGATAAAATTCTGGTCAGTAAAATGGCAAATTATACGCCTACAGAAGTAGTCGATATTCTTATAACCTTTGGTGAATGTGGTAGAAATTACAGACATACTGCCCGTACTTATGCCAAGCGATTCCCAAATCGCCGCCATCCTACTGCTCAACAAATTATGAACATTGAAAGGAGATCTCGTAATAATCCACTTCATCGCGAAAGGCGAGGAAATAGACTTCATAATAATAATGATCCTAGATTGCTCGCAGTTTTGGCTATGGTTCATCAAAATCCCCATATTAGTACCCGTCAAGTAGAACGAGAACTGGGAATCCCTCAAACTACGGTACACAGATTGTTACGATCAGTCAATTACCATCCGTATCATATTACTCTGGTACAGGAATTAAGTGAGGCCGACTACCTACTCAGAGTACAATTTTGTAGATGGGCTCTTGAGATGTTAGATCAGAATCCAGATTTTTTTAGTAATGTTTGTTTCAGTGATGAAGCAACATTCATAATGGTAGTCTCAATAGGCATAATTGCTACTATTGGTCACCAGAAAATCCACATTGGTATCGTGAGGTGCTTAATCAACATTGTTGGAGTTTACACGTATGGGTAGGCATTTGCAATGGCGAAGTCATTGGACCTCATTTTTTTGAACATACAATTAATAATCCAATGTATTCGGAATTCCTCGAAAATGATTTGCCAGCATACCTAGAGAATGTTCCCCTTGCAGTTAGACTAAATTTATAGTATCAACAAGATGGTGCTCCTGCTCATTATGCTCGTATTATGCGGATGTTTTTGAATCAAAGATTCCCAAATCGGTGGATAGGGCGGGGTGGACCAGTTCTGTGGCCTCCGAGATAACCGGATTTGAACCTCCTTGATTTCTTTTTATGAGGATACGTTAAAGATGCAGTGTATAGTGAAGCTCCAACGACAAGATTGAATATAATGGAAAGAATAAGAACAGCTTGTGAAGCGATAACTCCTTTAATGCCTGGAAATGTACAATGTAACTTTCGCCGTCGATTACTGTTATGCTTAGAAAATAATGGTACACACTTTGAGCATCTCCTCCATGCAGAGAGAGCTGATAACAATGCAATCTTGCCTTAACTGATTGGGTCACCACTCGACCTTGCCTTCACTGGCTGAGTCACCACTCGACCTTGCCTTCACTGACTGGATCACCACTCGACCTTGCCTTCACTGGCTCGGTCACCATTCGACTTTGCCTTCACTGGCTGGGTCACCACTCGACCTTGCCTTCACTGACTGGATCACCACTCGACCTTGCCTTCACTGGCTCGGTCACCATTCGACTTTGCCTTCACTGACTGGGTCACCACTCGACCTTGCCTTCACAGGTTGGGTCACCGCTCGACCTTGCTTTCACTGGCTGGGTCACCACTCGACTTTGCCTTCACTGGCTGGGTCACCACTCGACCTTGCCTTCACTGGCTGGATCACATACCTTCCCTAGGGGCTGTAGAACCTTGTAGATGGTGGGAAGGCTTAAGCGCTGAATCAAGGTAGTTGTGGGGCAGGGTTTTGAACTATGTGACTGGTGGGTCATCTCTTCACCGAGGTAAGTAGCCAGTTCTGTGTTAGGCCCCTTGGTTGTCTAGGTAAGTGCGAACCAACAAACAGCCCAACTCACGCTAGATCGATTTAGAGGAAATTACTTTTATCCCCAGCATAAAATTTTATTAAAAATCCCCACTTGACCTTGAAATGGTCATGAAAATATGGATTCAAGGACATTGTCAGGGTCATGGTTTAGTTTCCCCTCGACATCCAACAATTTTTCTCACAAACACTATCCGAGAAAAATCAAGATTTTGTGGCTTTCTGCTTCGATTAGGAGTTTGTCTTTGAAATGACCTCTATGGTCAACTTTGACCCATAACATGAAAATTCATCTGGACGTAAAATTTTGCGCTCTTTCAAAATCCGGGATCAAAACTATGGGTTTCTATTTGAAAATTGAAAGTAGACCTGCAAATGACCTTGAAAATGAAGGTCAAGATCATTGTCAATGTCATAGTTCAATCAGCCCCTTCATATCCAACAATTTTTGTTTTAAACATTTTTATTTAATCGCAATATTTCGAGTGATTTGGCTGTCTAAGTTAAAATGGGTCACCCTGTATATACATATATATATATACAGGGTGGA
>NW_017296641.1:6717-7157 GCF_001594075.2 Trachymyrmex cornetzi | reverse complement strand
CCCTGTATATATATATATATATATATATATATATACACACACATATAATAGACATTATTTTACAAAGTAAATCAATAAACAAACAAAAAGTTGTATTATCTGTTGTTTTAACGTGGTTCAAACTTTTCATTTTGGAATGGAAATAATTCAAAAATACATAAAGTTATTAGAACATATTTTATTTTTTTAAATAATACTTGTTTGTGCTGATAGTTCACTAAGATGCAAATTTGTGCTGATAGTTCACTAAGATACGATCACAGCATATCCTAAAAAATAAAATCAATAGACATTAGCATCAGAATTATAAATCGAGAATACGTATTATTCTATACACTACAACCAATTTTGTCGTAATCTTTTCTTAATATTTTCTTATTAACACATATTGTTGAGGAACAGATAATATGTTATAATTATACCTGGGTCAAGTTTTAAGA
>NW_017296641.1:5114-6701 GCF_001594075.2 Trachymyrmex cornetzi | reverse complement strand
GTCGCAAAATTCTGCTACCGAGGGAGAGAAGATACTTTTGCGTACTTTGAGTACCGAGAACACGCGACGAAGTTGTGCCGTTGCTCGCGAGACGGTTAAAGTGGATATAAAAAATGTATATAAGGCAATATATCTGCATGTTTTTATTGTCAATCTACTTGCATTTAAGCATTTCCTAACCTACAATATTATATATTATTATAAATACTTAAACACATTTATTAACATGATTACATACTTTATTAACACTATCATTATTAATACTCATTTATTTATTTATGATAATAAATTTTGATTGTATATATATAGTATTACCTTGTTATCTTTGTGCGAGTACGTATCCCATATGTGACCACACGTCCAAATTTCCTTCTCAATTAATATATCTGCCATCACATTGTTTTTAGCATTTAGACTTTAAGTACTTGCGCTTTTACGGAAATATTTTACTTACCTCGTCATTGTTTAGGCCAACACTAATTCTATATATTTTTTACATTATTTTTAAATAGAAATACATTTAATCTTACATAGAAATACGTTTAATCTTAAATAGAAATACATTTTAATTATATGTAATTATTTGTGTATTTAAATTTCGCGGGTGCATTTGAACCCATATGTGATTGGTTGAAGCGCATACTCCCGCTCATCCACGGGAATGTACACCTTGGCCCGTATTCAGAACGCGCTTACAACGATGTTAGCACGCTAACATACTATACTTTACGTCACGCATATTATAGAATTTCAGAGATAAAAATGCGCTTTTATCGATAAAAGCGCGTTCTGAATACGGGCTCTTGTCTTATTACACCATGAGAATACCTATATATGAGAGATGCGACATTGGCGTCGCGATTTCTGATTGGCGATACTAGAGTCTCGTGAGACCATTCGAGTCAGACGTGTTCCCTTTCATCTCGAGTGTTGCGTCACCTCAAATATACTTTTGAAAAGCGTTGCCGGCTTCGACAGTGCCATTGCTGATTGCATTCAGGGAGTCAATCATGTAACTTTTCCCTTAAGGCGGAAACGTGAAAAGAGATAAGTTTCACGCAAAGACATAGAGAACGGACTGCGCAATCCATGTGTCAAAATGATCGGTAGGGATGAGAGAGGGGGATTGTGGCAGACGGCTATTTCTATCTCTTTCCATTCAATGGTGTAATGGGAGAGAGAATGAGAGGGAAATTGATCGTTTCCCACGGTCCCTCTCTCTTATTATTGTCGACCACATTTGATACACTACTTAGATACGAATCGTGCAGTCCACTTTCTATGTCTTTGCGCGGCATTATTTCCTTTTTTTAACTAGTACTTTTATATAAACTAATGGCGAATTCGATTGATGTGCACTCACTCGATGTTGCTCAGTGCCAGTGGCTAGTAACTTTTGCACTAGTGCCGAAACGGTCTGGTGTATGCGATCCGAGTGCGGTTTTACTAGCCTTGATTCAGGTCCAGTACTTCTAGTAACTTGACTCTCTCACTGCCCCGAATCAATGCAAATCAATGCACTGCTCTGAATCAGTGCTAACCAATTCGATTGGCTTCACTTCAGAGCAAAGAGTTCGGCTACAAAAA
>NW_017296641.1:2018-4626 GCF_001594075.2 Trachymyrmex cornetzi | reverse complement strand
TAAAGAGTTCACTACACTGTGGCAGAGTTACCCAATCGAACCCATTTGTATTGACACTAATCTAGTGCAATTATGAATCGAACACAAGTGGCAGATGTACCAATAGAGGATAACCTCAATCGAACACGCTAAAACTGAGAGAAGGCGCACTCAGTGCACACTAGTGCGCACTAGTGCATCCAATCGAATTCGCCATAAATAACAAACTCAACTTCATTATTGAACACGTCGGACACAATAAACGTGATAATATAAGATAAAATAGGTTGGGAACACGCGCATGCGCATTGCGAAAGTACACGAATTGTGAAAGTGAGAAACGGTCGTCTTCACCGTGATGTTTACTGCAGCTAAAGCTGGAAACACAATAGACACAGACAATAGGCACAGGTAACAGGGAATAACGAGCCGTCTAATCAGAGCTTTGGGGTATAAGTTCGATATTATATCCCAGAGCTCTAATTGGACTCGTTATTCCCTGTTGCCTGTGCCTATTGCCTGTGCTTATTGCCTGTGTCTATTGTGTTTCCAGCTTAATTACCGTTAGCAATATAATAGTATTATTAGGTATGGGAGTAAGTTTCTGCCCATTAGAGAGATGTAGTTACTGCTTGTGTGTTTGATAAAACGGCAATATATGTATTTGAAAGGTGTGTGTTCAAGCTTTTGAGCCCAGTAGTTGATATTCGTTCGAAGCGATTTGTTTGAACTAAGCTTTGAAACAAAAAGCAATAGGAATGGGACAATAGGCACGATAAGCTGATTTTGCTACGTGACAATGCTATGTCACACGTTGCAAAACCGGTCAAGAAATACTTGGAAGGAGTGAAGTGGGAAATTCTGCCCCACCCGCCGTATTCACCGGACATTGTTCCTTCAGATTTCCATTTGTTCCGGTCCATGCTGTCGGCCCTTTACTGGAGAGCGATTCAATCCTTATGAAGATATCAAAAAATGGCTTGATAAATGGATCGCAAAAGAACCAGATTTCTTCCTTCGAGGAATCTGTTTATTACCTGAAAGGCGGGGGAAAGTTGTCGCTTCTGATGGAGCATACTTTGAATGAACTTACTTTGTATTGTTTTGTTTAAATAAATACATCTTTTTCATTTAAAAAGGGCGGAAACTTATTCCCATACCCATACATATATAGTCAGCGCTGGCAGCACTGTCAACAACGTTCCAAAAATCATTGTAGCACGTTGTGGTAGTGCTGCGAGAGAGTAAAGACGTCACTAATTTTGTCGTCATTTCCTGCTGCGGCTGAAGAGGTGAGGCAGCTACAGCATCAAAGATGACGAGTATCGTTCCAATTTAAAATGCATATTCGCACCTATTGCATGCTTACTAAAATTGGAACGCTGTTGATAGCATGTTTTTATGACGACATACTTCCAGCGCTGGCAATCAATTTTGGAACATAGCCAGTATACGTTACGTATACTATAGTATTTCTCTAGACTTTCGTATACGTTTCTTTTCAAGAATAGAGCCCCTGGATCATAGATCGGTATTCACAGTTCTTTTGCCGCGCGGAAAAATGAGACGCGGTAACTAATAATGAACACATTGGGTGCATTCAGTACTACAACCGCTCACTAAGCGCTCAGTGAGCTCTTGCATCTGATTAGCATATTCTGTTAGATCCAAAAATATAGACCAAACAGATACGAGAGCTCACTGAGCGCTCAGTGAGCGGTTACAGTACTGAATGCACCCATTAGGAGTTGTAAGCTTATTAGCTACCGCATCACATTTTGCCGCGCGGCAAGCGTTTCCGCGTCCAGTGTGCAAGAGCTATAAAGGTGCCTTTACATGGCAGCGTCGAACGTCAGAGCGATCAGAGCATGCGCAGTAAAATGTTTAATAATTTTACTGAAATTGAATTTAATGTACGATACACTAATAGTTGAATCTTGTAGTTTACACTATATAATGTAAATAAATATAAATTTTCAGCATTATGTGTTAGGATAGTAGTGTATATCAGAACATAACCTTCCATAATTTACCATTTTGCGGGTTACCGGACAAAATCCATAAAAAATGGCGGACGAATGTTGGCATTTCTAGAAAATCCCTAGGATCCATAAATTTATTTCTGTAAGTTGTTAATTCTGTTGCGCGTTAGAGTCAAGAAGCTGTGCAGAAGATTATTGCGCAGAAGTGTGGAGATTCAAACTTCTGCGCAATAATTTTCTGCGCAGATGCTCGACGCTTCCATGTAATAGCACCTTAATAGAGGAAAAAAGAAGCAAGCGGTACGATTTATTGTTCCTATAATTACCTAGTTAGTTTCTGTCTTTGACTATATTCAAAAATATAATTACAAAAATCAAATATAATATCATAAAAAAAAGTGAAATCCAAATGATAAAAAAACTAAAAATAATGGCATAAAAAAAGAAGTGAAATCAAAATTCAAGTATATTTATTCAAATAAGTCCTATGGAACCAATGCTCCTGCAGTATGATGTAGTGTAGCCTCTAAACATACTTAGGATATCTTTTGGACAACTATGTTGTGTGAAATAATCTCTTGTATTTAATTTATCCTTATTTAATGTTTAGAAAACAACAAGGATAAATGATGTATTACGCGTATCAT
>NW_017296641.1:0-1825 GCF_001594075.2 Trachymyrmex cornetzi | reverse complement strand
CAGCATACTTGACGCGCCCGTTTTGTTCATAATTTTAGAATAAGAATTGCTACGACAGTTGTTCGTACGACTTGTCAATAGTATCGTATAGATATCAATGACAATTAAAATTAATTGCAATTTATTAAAGTTTTAAATATTTCAATAAAACTAATGTTATAAGTAACATTCTAAATAAAGAACACTCAAAAAAATCTAATATAAAGTGAAATTTCCGATAATCTCATATTCTAAGCGAAAACTTTTACAGAAAATGTATCCCTCTTTCAATACAGTAGACTATTCATTAAAAATGTATTGAATATTATTTTAACAATTTTCCTCTTGTATGAAGAGAAATATATTTACTGAAAGCGGTTGTTATAAAATACGTTTTTATGTAGTAGATTATTACGTTTATTCGTTCTATTCATGAAAGGATATTAACAATTAGACAATGTAATTTCAAAACTTATTACGAGATATATATACATAAGTATTAATTTTACATATAATTCGCTTATAAATTTATTTGATGATAAAGAATTTATTTGATAATAAAGAAATTTCTAATCCGTCATGTATTATTTCTTGAAATTTTTTTCATTATTTTACTATTATTTTATATATTGAACGATATTATATTATATAAACTATTTATATATTCAGAATTATATTGAATTGTATTATACATTATTTTATGTCAATTTAATAATAATAATTTGCATAATTGTGATGTAAAGAATATGTTATAAAATACGTTATTATATGTAGTAGATTATTACGCTTATTCATTCTATTTATGATTCAATATATAAAATATAATATAATATAATTGATTATAATATGTATTCAATATATAAAATATAATATAATATAATTGATTAGAATATGTAATATATTATAATACAATATAATTTAGTATATAAAATCAAAAGGAATCCTCCGAAATTAAGCAGACAATATTTTAAACACAATATTCTTACAATTAAAATAATTTCGCCATGCATCTGTAGTACAAATCTTGCTGTTCCTAATATAATTTACTCGTAAGAGGGCACACCGCTTTTAGTAAATATATTTCTCTTCATACAAGAGGAAAATTGTTAGAATAATATTCAATACATTTTTAATGAATAGTCTACTGTATTGAAAGAGGGATACATTTTCTGTAAAAGTTTTCGCTTAGAATATGAGATTATCGGAAATTTCACTTTATATTAGATTTTTTTGAGTGTTCTTTATTTAGAATGTTACTTATAACATTAGTTTTATTGAAATATTTAAAACTTTAATAAATTGCAATTAATTTTAATTGTCATTGATATCTATACGATACTATTGACAAGTCGTACGAACAACTGTCGTAGCAATTCTTATTCTAAAATTATGAACAAAACGGGCGCGTCAAGTATGCTGCTGCTGGAGTTTGTCCATCTTCGATTTTTTGTTTCTCATACAATTTATTGCTTATTATTGATGTAAAAATTCCTTTTCAATATTTGCGTCTCTCATTATGCTATCTATTGCATTTCATGATCTTATTTTAATCTATTGCCTTATTTTATACATTTTAAATGTCTCCTATATTCTATAGATGCATCCCATTTCATGCATGATACGCGTAATACATCATTTATCCTTGTTGTTTTCTAAACATTAAATAAGGATAAATTAAATACAAGAGATTATTTCACACAACATAGTTGTCCAAAAGATATCCTAAGGGTGTTTAGAGGCTACACTACATCATACTGCAGGAGCATTGGTTCCATGGGACCAATTATTTGAATAAATATACTTGAATTTTGATTTCACTTCTTTTTTTATGCCATTATTTTTAGTT
>NW_017296640.1:433-761 GCF_001594075.2 Trachymyrmex cornetzi | reverse complement strand
AACTTCAAACATTTTCTCAACTTCTCTTGCCGATAAGAAAGTGGAATTTGGTATTGGGCGATAAGATTTCATCATACCCTAAATGAATTTAACGTTTCCAGAGGTTCCATCTCTAGGGTAAAAACCCTCCTATATCGTGGGCATCCTCCCTTGTAAGATATATTTTTCTGTAAAATTCTTTTTTTTTCAAAATATAAATATGTAATATATTTTCTCTGAAAAGCAAAAACACAATCCTTTGTTTATTTTTAATGTTCATTCTTAAAATTAATTGAATATAATGTAAAACAATAGTAGTAGTATATAATTGCACCTACAAGACCAAAAT
>NW_017296640.1:0-300 GCF_001594075.2 Trachymyrmex cornetzi | reverse complement strand
ACTCAAATAAAAACCTGATGCGTCTAATTAGACGGAACTAATGAAATAACTATCTGAAGCGTCTATTTAGACGGAACTGGTGAACCAAATACCTGATGCATCTATTTAGACGGAACTAGTAACATAACTACCTAAAGCGTCTATTTAGACGGAACTGGTGAACCAAATACCTGATGCGTCTATTTAGACGGAACTAGTAACATAACTACCTGAAGCGTCTATTTAGACGGAACGGGCGAACCAAATACCTGATGCGTCTATTTAGACGGAACTGGTGAACCAAATACCTGATGCGTCTAT
>NW_017296639.1:0-2172 GCF_001594075.2 Trachymyrmex cornetzi | reverse complement strand
GATTTTATATAAATTTTATAATGATTTCGAGGATTCTGTCCCACGATTACATTAAGTGGTTATTCTCTCGGTGAATGTAATCGAATTGTGTCAATATGTTGAAACGTGACATAATGTATAAAAGAAGAATCTCATCGTGGAAACATGCGACTAGATATCTACGTACTTAAAAGACATTTAATGTTTGAGTGATGAAAGTGAATTACAGTAAACAGTTGTATCGAGCATTATTACGATGCACCCGAACTTATTCCTCCAACTGTTTCAAGAAACTAGAGCAAAATGGAATCAGTGAATATCTACAAGGTAATAACAATTTTATAATTGAGATGATAATAAGCTTTTAAAGTGTACTTGACTTACATTTTTATTTTAAACATTCATAACTCTTTGAATGCTAAAAAGCACGATCGCGTTTCTCATAAAACTTGTCATAAATATGTAATAAATACTACGAACACGATATCGCTGATAAAATTGTTAGAGAAATTTTTGTAAGATTGAAAAATTAAATAATAATTGCGTGCCACAAGTATTATAATGCCTATGTCATACAATTAAGTCTAACAAGTACGTCTTTCAGTACGTCGAATTGTATGAAACGCTCTTAGAATTCGGCGTACTGAAATAATTGTATGATTTGTATGTCAACAGTTTTATAATACTTATCGCATGTAATTGTTGTCTAATTTTGCTCATTTACGACATTCTCTAACAATTTTATCAATGTAATTAGAATGCAATCCAATACTCAAAGGGTTCAATATCCATTTTAATTTCATCATTCTAATTTATAATTTAATGAAATATTTAAAGTATGTGAAAGATAAAGAGATAGTGTGGTAGAGGGGAAAGAAGAAGAAACGTGTTTCTATAAACGTGTGAATGCATCCGGTCAATGTGCACCCCGTGCGTAAAGCGTCCGCGTCTAACCGTGAGCGCCACTCCTGCCCGTCTCCTATACGCGGGGATGATCCCGATTGATCACGGCTCGATTGGACATCACCAATCACAGCGACCGGTGCCTAGGAGCTTTGTAGTCTCAAGCGCCGTGAGTGGCTCGTGTCCAATTGAGCCGTGTTCAATTGGATGTCACTCCGGCCAAGAATATGTCCCTGTAAGGACAAAAGATTATTTTGAATCACCCTGTATACCTACGATAATATGTGAATGACAGTTCAAAAATGTACTTTATTAAATCAGTAATACCCCCAAAGACATAGAGAATGGACGATAGGGATGAGAAAAAGGGACGTAGCAGACGGCCATTTCTATCTCTTTCCATTCAATGGTGTAATGAAAGAGAGAATGAGAGGAAGATTGGCCGTCTCCCATGGTCCCATTCTCTCATTTTGTCGACCACATTTGATACACTACTTAGATACGGATCGCATAGTCCATTCTCTATGTCTTTGGTAATACCCATCTAACATAAAGGAACATTTACATAACAGACACGTCATTGTTAGATCTACATATTCGTAACACGTTTGTTACCCGTTCGTTTCTTAAACGTAAATTATTAATTAGCGCCCCTTCCGCCTTTGCCCTCTCCGCCCCTCAAGGCTGGGCACGCCACTGATTGAGTTGGCTCGAATTCCGTTCGGTAAGAAGTTTCTCTACCAGTCTCATGTAGCCGCAACGGAATGGAAACGGAACGGAAAGTCGCCTCAATCGCAAGGTTCTACTATAGAGGTCCAAAATTTATATATATTTTACTAATTTTTTTCATAAGGAAAGAAAGGAGTAGATATCAAAATAATGTTTTGGCATTATGATTTATATATTTCAGCGTAAAAATAAATTTTTTTTTTAGGAATATAAAAAATGACAGCTGTAGCATAGAGATGTATCAGAGCGTGCTGCGCGTATGTGGCCAATTGGCAAGAAATCCTGGCGGTCGACAGTTTATCTAAGACAAAAAATCAATGAAATTATTAAAATATATTAAATTTATGGGGCTATAAACCTCATTTCATTTGAAAAATTTGAACATTTACAGAATGACAACCATTTGAAATTAAGTGTCAATGTTCACGAACTTTTTTTCATTTTTAACCTGTTCAAAGAAATAGTTATTTTGGAAAATTTATGATATTTTTAAGAGAGAGTTCATGACCTCATAAAAATTATCTATTTTACGTGAGAAAAAACTTCATGTCAATCGGATGA
>NW_017296638.1:27715-28640 GCF_001594075.2 Trachymyrmex cornetzi | reverse complement strand
GATACACGTATGATGAAAATTTTCGAAAACATCAGCCAATAAAATTACATTCGACATCTCTTTCTCCAATTATCATGAGCGGAAGACAGTTTATAAAGGAAACGCATGAAGCGCTCTTGTTGAACGTGCGCTCCTGCTCGTCTGCCTCTAGTTCTCTTTCGTGTACACGGAGAGAATTTTTTCTTAGAATTTACCCTGAAAATATGACAGCCGTGGGACAACATTGTATTTCGAAGAATTTTAATACAAATCTCTCATTCATTAATAAAACTACAATAAAAAGTATAAAATAAGTTTGATCAATTGTACTGAAGTGCATGGTAAAAATCTTTAAAAATTGTTGTATTGTACCACAATCACCATTTTTTCAGGGTAAATTTTAAAAGAAAATTCTCTCCGTGTACCGGATGTGTCAAGCGGTGTTGAAGACTGTTTATCAGAAAAATTGTTGCATAAAAATTACAATAAATAAATGAGTATAATAGTAATAGAATTAACAATATAAGATAAATACGTGGTATGAATATAAAACAATATGATTATAAAGGCATATGACCACGAACGCCTGATTTCGTTGGCTTAAAATTATTATATTTGATAAAGTACAATTACTAACAATTAATAGACGTTTCGGTCTTCAATGAGACCTTCTTCAGTATTAGAGTAATTTAATGTGTTACGCATAATTAAAACATAATTTAAGACTTAAAATAAAATTCTTACAATATAAGTATTATTTTGGCTATTACAAACTTCCGTCAAAACTAACATCGTAAAGTTTTTTCTTTCCCTTCTCATTTCTTACTATATGTGATTCGTGTTCTCGTTTAAACGCAAAAGTTCCATACCAGTTTGTTCGTTTGAGTAGATCTTGAAACGTATACCATGAACAATATGTAAGATAATTCTCTTGATGTATGTCCAC
>NW_017296638.1:12104-24062 GCF_001594075.2 Trachymyrmex cornetzi | reverse complement strand
TTGTAAACGAATGGACGAAATGTCATGAAACTTCATACATAAACTAGTGGCAGATGAGCCTCTCGAAATGAGTCATATTCATTTTCTAGTGGTGCCACCTATTGAAAAATCCCGGGACTTTTCAGCCCATGTAGTAAAGGCACCTTTATATTCAAGACACCTTTACAGCCGTCACAGCCGTCATGCCGTCATGTGTGGTCATGTTCATGTTCAATGTTGCCAATGTCAATAATCTACTGATTAGATAGAATCGAAAGCCACCTATTATTGAAAAAATGAACAGTACATTTTTCCTCTGGTCTGAACGTCGTCTGTCTGGTCGATGGTCGACGACGTTAATAAAAATCAAAGATTCGGATTTTGCATCGCAATATCTTCGCTCGTAGGGCATGTAGAGAAAAAATAAAAACACTTTCATTTATATTTAAACCGGTCGCAATCGATTGAGCACACTTAGAACTTGACCGGTTCAGCCCTTATATGAGATCCGATAATCTCGATCTGACGCAACTCGCCGGCTCGCGTAAAATAGCCACGGCAGTGTTGCTGCGCGTAGCTTAGCGCCGAGAAATTACCAGTGTCTCCAGATATTGTAAGTTTATAATAGTTGTTTACAATTGTTACATTTTTTACATTTTTATTTTTTAGGAAATTACATTAGTTTGGCTCATAGCTCTTGAGTTGGTATCTTACATTTAATTAATTAATTATGCTTTAGTTTAAGTGAAAAATCTGATTGAAAAATCATGAAGAAGCATCATATTTATGCCGTTAAAGAGTTTCTAGATGACCTCTGCCCGATTTTAAATTTGGGTACCCGAAATTTACGTTTATCCGAACATTACAAACATTCGGGTCCCGACCCGATACCCAAAAAAATTTCCGACTCGACCCGAATCCAAAATCTCGGGTACCCGCACATCCCTAGTAATAGGACATGCGTTTGCATTTTAAGAACTCTCTGCATTTATATATTTTAATTTCACGTTCATTATCTGTCAATTGCAATTCTTGATTAAATTAAGGTCTTCCAAATTGAAAGCTGATCCTTTCAAGGGGGGCGGCGTATTCGGTACGATACGTCCCTTTATTTAAATTATACGTACGACGAGCATTTGCGTCTCGTTGTGCGTCTACCATTGGCCAAGCGAAAAAAATGGTGCGGTACTGTACTTGCGCCCAATTGCATGCGCGGTTGCTTGCGTCCTTGTCGTCCTGCGCGTCATGCGTCAGTTTATCTTTGGCGATTGATCAAGACGCACGATCGATTTCGTGTGTATCATAAAGTTTACCATTCGGGTGTACGCAGCCTTTTGATTATCGAGTGTCGTATACAGTAACGAGGGTGCACCGAACAAATTAAGAGAGGTAAGCCAGCCTTCTCGAGCACAGTCACGCATGCAGTCTTACACGTGAAAAAGTGTACCGTCGTGCGATTATTCCATTAATGCGTGATTAATACCTTACATCTTTATACATATTATTTCTAATTTCTGAATTTGCGATTTCTGACACTCCTAAAAAGAATTTTTGTATTTGACTGTGGATTACTTCTTAAGGTATATTATAATGTTTTGTATTACTTTACTTTATGTTCTGATTGACTTGATAAATTTTAGTTTTCAATTTATGATATTTGACTGCGTATTGTATGTTTAAGATATTCTTTTACGATTTTTTGCGTATGACTCACGTAGAGATTGTTGATTTGTCACACTTTATACCGCATTGATTTTTTATTATTATTATTTTAATTTTATACAATAGAATCTGGATTGTTTCTTTTATGCATGATGGCGTTCGTGTTACATTTACTTTACATCTTACATTATCGATCTGTGAAGGACATCCGAATTTTAATGATGGATTGCTACATACATTTGTTGTTGGATGCTCAGCGAAATTCAATTTTTCGACTTGACTACTTGGATCTATCGTATGACATCTACACACTATATTAAGACCTAAACATCGTAAGGTCTACGTTTTTAATTATTCTTTATGTTTTGTAATTACATATTTACTTATTCATGTTATTTTATTTTTATCCGTTATTTATTTTAAATTCGTATTTTGAAAATGAGCCGAAGGTGGTTGAAACGTTAGTAGACATACGTGTTTTTAATTTAATTTATTTTTATTTCTGTATTTAAGACCAAGAATATTATATTATATTAAAATTTATTTGTTTGGCTCGTAGCTGTTCTTGATTAATTTTTCTATTTAAAAATACTTGTATTGGAGTATCTTTAAATATGTATTTAATCGTTTGAGTTATTTTTGGTTTACCGGTAATATTTTCCATGGGTGCTATCGATATTGCTTTATGATTTTGTGAAATAACATAATCTTTCAATTAAATTAAACAATTAAACATTGTCTCTAAATTTATGAATGCTCGATTATCTTCTCGCGTGATGAGATTTATTTCGGTTAAATAATTTTTCTTTACTATGTTAATGTTTCCTGGAGTAAGTGTTAAATTTTCTGCTTTATTTCCATCATTTTTTAATAAGGTAATTTTAATTTTAGGAGAAGAACGTGTTTTTGTTACAAGTAGTCCTTTGATTTTGTCCGAAATTTGTGGAATTATATTTTCTGTTTTCAATAATGTGTCGTTCAATGCATGTTGTAAGAATAAACTGTACTAAGATCTTCGTTGTTACTAATTAAAGCTTTCGCTTGTACGACTGATATTTGCGGTATTCTGGAAAAAGCATCAGCATTAGTGTTTTGCTTCCTCTTCTTATACAAAACTTCGTAATTATATTCTTCTAATCTTAATCCCCATCGCATTAAACGAGATGATGGATCTTTTACAATAAAAAGCCAAATTAATGGTTTATGATACGTAACTATTTTAAATTTTCTATCGTACAGATATGGTCGAAAATGTTTTGTTGCCCATACAAAAGCTAAAAGTCCTTTTTCCGTGGAATCATAATTACATTCTGCTTTATTAAGAGTCCGAGAAGCATAAGCGACAGGAAGATCGTTTCCTATTTCTCCTTGTGATAAAACCGCGCCGATTCCTTCGTCACTAGCATCCGTAGTTAAAATAAATTTTTTATTAAAATCTGGATATTGTAAAATAGGTTCACTTAACAATAATTGTTTAATTTCTTCAAAGTTTATTTGTTGTCGCATTTCCCATCTAAACGGTACGTTTTTGCGAAGGAATGGTTGAACTAAAATCTTAATAAAGTCTGTAATAACCCGCAAGGCCTAAGAATTGCCTAAGTTCTTTATGGTTCTTTGGGACCGGATATTGCTTTACTGCTTCCACTTTTTCTGAGTTAGGTCTTACTCTTTTGTCTGAAATTATATGACTTAAGTAAATAAGTTCTTTTTTGAAAAACTCGCATTTGTCTGGTTATAGACTAAGACCGGCTTCTCTTAATCGTTGAAAAAGTTGATTAAGTTTTTGCTTATGTTCTTCTAAAGATTCCGCGTAAATGACGATATCGTTTAAATAAACGAAACAAACATTTCCTTGCAAACCTGTTAAAACATCCATCAGACGCTGGAAAGTCGCAAGGGCATCGTTTAATCCAAAAGGCATTTTTTTTGTACTCATAATGACCATTAGGTGTACTAAAAGCCATTTTAATTGAGTCTTGTGAATTCATGGAATTTGGTGAAAACCTGAAGCTAAATCAAAACATGAAAAATACCTAGATTTCTCTAATTGATCCAAAATATTCGTTATATTGGGTAAAGGATACGCGTCATCGATTGTTTTACCATTTAATTTACGAAAATCTATTAATAATCTCCACCGTTTAGCATTGGTTTTTTTTTGTACTATCCATAGTGGTGAATTGAATGGTGAAAGAGAAAGCTGAATAACGTCTTGTTCGAGTAATTTATTAACTTGTTGTTTAATTTCTTCCTTATGAACGGGAGGGTATCTATATTGTTTAACTACAACAGGAGCATCATCTGTAATAGGGATAGAATGCGTAATTTTATTTGTCCTCCTTAACTTATCTCCTGGCAAATAAAATATATCATTAAAATTTTCAATAATAGATAATATAGAAAGTTTTTCCTCATTGTTTAAATGATCTGATCATAGGTTTTCGTTTAACGTTTTTAACCTGTCCATAAGATTATTAAAGATCATCGAATTTATTACGTATGTAGAGCTGTCCCTCAGCCTCGTGTCAGTTAACACTGGCTCTACATCAATTACAAGTGTCTCAATATTTAATTCATTTTCTGTTGCGTTAATTAAATATGCGGATACCGGACCGGATATCCTCGGAGAGGAGGTGAGGAGAGTTATCGGTAAGATGAAAAACGGCAAGGCCCCCGGGCCGGACGAAGTTCACGCAGAAATTCTCAAAACTCTGATAGAAGAAAACCTCAAACCACTGACATCGCTGTTCAACAAGATCTATCAGACGGGCGAGATCCCTGACGATTGGCTCAGGTCAACGTTCATCCCCCTTCCAAAAAGGCAAATGCTAGGCGCTGCGAGGTGAAGCGCACGATTAGTTTGATGAGCCATGTACTTAAGTTCTTCCTAAAGATCATCCATGAAAGAACCTTTCGGAGGTGTGAGGAGCTGATGACTGATACGCAGTTCGGGTTCCGAGGGAGGTTTGGTACCAGTGAGGCCTTGTTCTCAATGCAGGTCCTTGTGCAGAGATGCCGGATGCATGAACGAGGACGTCTTTCTATGCTTCATCGACTACGAGAAAGCGTTCGACGGAGTGCAGCACTCCAAAATGCTGGAGATCCTCGGTCGAGTTGGTCTCGACAACAGAAACGTAAGGATAATCGCCAACCTTTATTGGAATCAGCGGGCAAACGTGCGTCTCGACGATTCCCTGTCAGAAGAGATACAAATACGTCGTGGCGTCAGACAGGGCTGTGTGCTCTTTCCGATGCTATTCAACCTATATTCAGAGGCAATTCTATCTGACGCCCTGGATGGATGTAGACAGGGCATCGTCGTAAACGATGAGGTTAGGTTATCAATAACCTTAGATACGCAGACGACACGGTCCTGATCGCCGGAAGCCCTGGAGATCTGCAAGTATTACTGGACCGCGTAAACATAGTCAGCAACGCATATGGCTTACGGATGAACGCCGAGAAAACGAAGTTCATGGTCGTCAGCAGGGAGGAAAGTAAGCCAATGTTGTCCGTCGCCGGCACTGCGGTCGAACGGATGCGGACATATAAATACCTCGGATGTTGCCTAAACGATAAATGGGACTGCAGTCAGGAAGTCAAAGCCTGCATAGAGCAGGCCAGAGGAGTCTTCACCAGGATGAGAGGCCTGTTGTGACATCGAGACCATAGCCTGAAAGCGAGACTGCGTGTTTCGAAGTGCTACGTGCTCCCCGTACTTACGTATGGACACGAGGGACGGACACTGACCAGGACCCTGGAACGGAAGCTGGAGGCATTTGAGATGTAGCTCTACCGTCGCATGCTCCGTATGGACCGACAAAGTGAGAAATACCGAGGTGCTGAATCGGATGGACAAGGAGATGGAATTGCTCTACGACATCAAACGACGGAAACTTCAATATTTTGGCCACGTCATACGAAATGACAAATACCGGCTCCTACAGCTCATCATGGAGGGGAAGATTGAAGGAAGACGCATATCCGGAAGGAGAAAGACATCCTGGCTCAAGAATCTGAGGGAATGGTTTGGTCTGGACTCCGCTTCTCTGTTTCGAGCGGCTGCCTCCAAAATAGTAATTGCAATGATGATCGCCAATCTCCGTCGCGGAGCAGGCACATAAAGAAGAAGAAGAATTAAATATGTATACGAGTATATATTACCATTATTTATTTTTACAATACTATTCGTAAGGAAAACACCTTGCGTTATTTCCTGTCGATTTATTAATCCTGTATCGATATTACTTCGCTTAGTTTTAATCATGCAAGAACATATGCTTCCAGTTGGTAAGGTTATTAAATTACTGTAGTCTCTGGTGAATATATTATACTTTATTATTCCGGATTGTAACAGTTTGTTTTTCAAAATCTATTTTCGCGTTTTCAAGGCGTAAGAGAGTTGACCTTATAATGCCTTGTTCCTTCAATGGAAATTTACTTGATAGTATATGAAATTCATGAATGCCGTTTTCTGAATATAGATATGCAGTTCCGAGAGTTTGCTATTTCTCTTCTGTAATACCTTGAATTTCGACTTTTTTTATCTTGGTATACTAGAGTATCGCGGAGCAAAGCATTTGCTTTTATAATATTTATATCGGCTATCGTGTCTAATAGGAATCTGTCTGTTGAATTTCTAAGTTCGTCGAATGGGATCGAGATAACATTTCACGAATTTGTTCTGACTATGTATGTTCGAATTTCGGTTCTATTAAGTGGATTTGCGCGACTCGAAGACTGGCCTTGGCGTTGCGCGCTTTTCGCTTGATTTTGATAGTTTAAATTCGAGTTAGATTGGTTATTGTTTTGACAGTAATTATTTGATAAATTAACTGGATTATAAGGGGTGATCCCGATTGACCACGGCTCGATTGGACACCACCAATCACAGCGACCGGTGCTTAGGAGCTTTGTAGTCTCAAGCGCTGTGAGTGGCTCGTGTCCAACTGAGCCGTGTCCAACTGGGTGCCACCCGATTATAATGGTTGTTATAATTTTCCCATTATTCATTTGATATCTGTTAGTTCGTATATTATTATTTGGTCTATTTCCAGGATCAACGAAACTCTGCACAGAACCGTATCTATCATTATTACTATATTGAAAATTGTGATTTCCGCTTCTTTCAGTGTGTAAAAAAGTTTTTTTCTTACATTCGTTTTCCGAATGACCTATTTTTTTGCAGTAACTGCATGTTACGCATTCTGATTGATTAAATTTATTTGTTTTAAATTGCTCTGCATGATACTGTGGTTTTTTAATAAAACTTGTGGTTGCTTCTGTGGTGTCTTCCAAAGTATCAAACTTTAGCGCTAAAAGATGTCCGATATTTCTATGTAAGCCGCCTATAATATGGGGTCTATTAATTTATTAGTTGCAAAAACTTTTAATCCTGTCCTTGCTGTCTGATCAGAATAATTGGAGATCGCGACAATCATATCGAAATTTAACTTTCTGACTTTAGTGACGTATTTTTCGATGGATTCATCTCTGTTTTGCCTAAGATTATTTATTTCTAATTCCCAGTGTTCGAATGTGTTGTAACTACTGAATTCTTTAATAAGTGCCTCACATAATTCATCAATATTTGTTATTGTATTGTTACGTCCGGTGGACTCCACGATTTCTTCGTTTTGCGACTGTTCAATTGAAACAACCTTACTTTGGGCGGACGTAGCTCGTCGGTCACGGGCTGCGGCCAGGGTCGCAAAGAGGTTCGGCCAGGAGGAGAGAGACAAGGCGGTAGTAATGCAATGTAATATGACTTGGATAAATACGAATGATAATGTATTTTTGTGTGTTTAGTACAGAGTTGTGAATGCGTGTATATGTATGTGTATGTGTGTATGTATGAGACCAGTTGTCGTGACTGGTAGCTACGGCCGGCGGTGTATGTGTGTGTGTACAAAAAGGTGTTGTTGTGAATGTGCGGTGTGTATGCGTAACGCAGGTGTGTGTGTGTTCGGCGGGCACGATTCGCCGTGCGAATCGTGGTCTCGTGCTTCGCTCGGTGACGCGCGGTGTGCGGGACGCGGGCTTACACCGGGAACACGTGCGATACGCGCGACGCGTTGTAACGCGAGGAGCGATACGTCGCCCCGAAAGGTGCGCTTTCTGCGTGCACGCGTGATCCGGCACGACTCCGACTGTCGGAAGCGTCCGACGGAGGCGGGCAAAGGCCTCCCCCCTGGTTCTCGTCGAAGCCGGTCACGTATCACGGGTATGCGGAACTCTCGGCTCGGTCGCTTCGTTGAAAGGCTCTCGGAGCGGTCGCTGCAGCTGGTCGGAAACGGCCGACAGAGGCAGGGCGAGCCCCACCGCCGCGGGGCAGCGAGACGGGTCGAGGAGCCTGCTAGGAGCGGTGAGTCGGAGAGCGGAGCTGAGTGCAATAACTGACCGGTAAATGCCGGTAGTGGCAGAGAACACCCTTACCACCGCGGTATTGCTCTGGAGATCGGATCAAGGAAACGGTCGGTGCCAGGAGTCGGATCAGGAGCAAAAAGCCAGGATTCTTCTCTCGCCGCGCTTTTATACTAGATTGTTGCTCCCGCTCGTATTGTTCCGGAATCATTCGGTGACTCTCGGCGTGGAACAATACGAGCGAGAGCTGCGGCGCTCGGTGTCGTTCGGCGACGTTCGGTTTTCGCGGACTTGCGAGTTCGTGCGGCCTGTAATTATGTTTGCGTTTTCTTAAATGTTTCGAGCGCACCGCGCTCTCATCGCGTACGGTGACCGGGGGGTCACCGTAGCGGCATCCGGCGAGTTGGCATTGCCGGGAACGATGCAGTTCTGGGGGTGCATCGTTACACAATCAACGAAGTAAAATATCAACAAATCCAATTGATAACACAAATCCGAGAGAAGTTTCCAGCCACAAAATCTTGTTTGCTTAGAATTGAGAGATCCGCGATAAAAACTCTATCGTAGTGCCGACAATGAAACGTTAAATTTCCTTTCGAGCATCGTAGAAAATGAAAGTAAATATCAAATAATCACCAAATAGCGTTGGTACCAAGGCGTTAAGCCAAGTCACGAAATGATTGCCTAAAATCGAAAGATCCGTGATAAAAACTCTCTCGTAGCATTGACTATCAAACCTCTTTTCGAGCATCGTGGAAAACGAAAATCAACATCAAATAATCATCAAACAGCGTTGGTACCAAGGCTAAGCCAAGCTACGAAATAATCCCCGCGATAATAAGAACGATAGTGCGGACCGACGCTCGAAAGAAGATGAAATGTTTAACCATCTCACACCGATATCGCACGGGCTGAACGATAATGGTCCCACGCTTAGGCTTAAGATAGGGTTATAAATCTAGTAATGATATTTTCACTGAGAAAAATCAACACGAACCGCGACTCTCGATTAACTAATCCAGAGATATCTATCCATCGTTCAACGCGAGAACGAATACAAAATGACACAGCGGGCGGGGCTAACCGGAAGGCAATTTTCCAATGACGAATCAAACCTGTATCACCTTAGAATCCTGCAAACCTGATTCCCCAATTTCCCAATTAGACACACCCTACCATGGAACCTCTCCCTAAACTATCCCTATATAAACCGCGACATCGCGGGACACAGATCAGAAAGATAGGAAAGTCAGAAAGTCAGAAATTCAGAAAGATAGGAAAGTCAGAAAGTCAGAAAGTCAGAAAGATAGGAAAGTCAGAAATTCAGAGAGGCAGAAAGATAGAAAAAGTTTTTTTAAAACTCAGTGCGTACACTTTAGCACTAACAGTGCATTTTCAAATATATTTAAATTCAGTGCGCAAAAGAAGTTAACCGTTGGAGAGGCCCAACCGAGACCAACGAATCGAGGGCTAACTATCCAGTCTCACCACTCTGTCAGATAACAGTAAGTTCCCCCCTTTTCTTTTCTCTTTTGCCATTTCGTGAATTAATGAGAATCGATCCTCAGTGAGATTTCGAGGAAATCCGCGCCGCCATAACCGGACATCCTCCCGATGTACACATAGCAGTGTATATTCTTTCTTCCCCCTTCCTATATTTAATCCCCATTAACTTCTTAAATGACACCTTTCCCCCTTCCTCCGTCATAATTAACGAAATTAATTAACAATCTAACATGTATTGCCTCTCCGACAACACACACACATAACACTATCAAACTCAATAGCGCACAATTAATCAATAATTGTACAGATATACCACTACCCAAGCAGCAAAATAGAGCGAAATTACGTCTATTCGACCTTCTAATAGGTTGAGAAGTCTGTTTAACCAATCCCAATTTACGTCGAATCGACGTCGAGAGAAGGTAAGTGGGGAATAAAGTTGAAGTAATTTTACGGTCGAAATTAAGTAATGGAAGACATTTCGTCCTATAAATCATAGTCTGATTTGGTCAAATAAACTTAATAGAAGGTCGAATGTCGGTAATATCTTGGTAATTTTGACCTAATTCTGACTAATTTGTGCCCTCTCTTCTTTTGACAATCAGCTCGTCGAAATATCTAGAGATGGCAGTGCTGCACATTTCCATATTAATTCTACCTCGACGGGTAACCATACTACATAGCCATAACATGCTTGATAAGGTTCTAAGCCATAGAAGTTCGAAATAAAATATTAACAGTGTCCCATCTCCACATCAGTTCTAAAATTGAATATCGCGTGATATGATGACAAAAATATAAGTGTGAAAGAAAATTTTCTATACAGATTTGTATTTTACTTTACTAAAACTAACGCGCCTTCGAAAATAAATAATTTAAACAATTATTAATTATTTATTAATTATTTAACAATATATTTTACACTTAGTACAATAAAAATATTTTTATCTTGTGTCTACGTTAAAAGTAGCGTGAAATAGATATATTTTTTCAATTTTTGATCATTCCGAGAGATAGTATAATTTATTTTATAATGCATATAATTTTGGAAAGCGTTTTAATATATTATGGCAGACAGAATAGTTTTCGTAATGATGGCTAACTTAACGTTTACGTCTAAATTTCGACTTGTAGGTCGAATTTCCTTATTGTGAAGGCCAAATGCCTAACTTTGAGGGCAAATTTCCTTAATCAGGGCATTTTTACTTCAAAATCGTTGACTTTGATGTCATCTTGTCGACCATTAAGGCATTCTGACTAACAAGTCGAATTTCCCTATTTATAAGTTAGATTTACTTTAAAGTCGAGATCGCTGGATCGATATATATCGAAAAATGTCTGCGATATCGCGAACGTAAACGTATATATGTACATTGGTCGTGGACGTACGTTAGTTCCTATTATCGGAGAGATACCAGAAAAATTACAACAGTGAATAACAAAATGGGAGATCATTTTAAAATTGTTGCCATAATAAAAAAAAAAGGCACGGCAACAAAAATGGAATACGCGTACGTCCCTCATCAGTGGGTAAAAGATGGGTTTGTGTTTTGGCCATGTAACAACAGTCTAACTTTGAGAAACAATTCCTCAAGTGTTCCCGAACCTGAGCGAGATTACGCTTTTAACCTTTTAGAGATGACAACACCCAGCACAGAGAGAAAAACGCGTCTTGCTTGAACAAGCGATTTTTTACTTCTTCATAACCAATATCGAGAAAATAACTGACGCGATGTGCAGTAAACAGGATATGGCGACTTTCAATAATGTCCAAGACCAATCATTAACTTTCAAAATAATTTTGCTGGGCATTTCGACCTAATCTTAGATCAATTTTCCTTATTAGTCATTTTCCGTGGTAATCTCAACTTTGTAGTTAATTTCCAGCGACCACAAGGTTTATTTCGCGCCTTAAATATTCCCTATTCATCAAGTTAAACACAAACGATTTATATACAGCAAAAATTAGGTAATTTTAACCAATTAAGTCATATCGCATATGAGGTTGAAATTAGGTAATACAATCAGGTCACATTTCCTTCAAACGGGACTCTAATTTTGACTTATAAGTTAAATCGACTTTAAAGGCATAGCTTTGATCAAAATTTAGTCATTTATAAGCTAATGTATAACTTTGAAGTCATTGAACTTTGAAGGCATTTCACAGGTTCAAATTTCGTAATTTTCGACCTGTACACAAGACTTCAAACAATATTTGACTTCTAAGACGTTTTTTATGTCGAAAATTGGTAATTTTTCACTTAATTAGGGCGATCTGACTTTGATTTGGTAAAGATGCCCTGCTTTGCTGCTTGGGTAACCATGTCGACTTGTCAAGTTTTTCTTCGATGTATGTAATTCTAATGATTATTTTTAACTTAATTTACGAAATTTATGTAAACTCAACAATTATATTTTTATGTAATTTATGTAAACCTAATCTTTAAC
>NW_017296638.1:6018-8243 GCF_001594075.2 Trachymyrmex cornetzi | reverse complement strand
TGTTTCTTTACCCAAAGCAAACAGTTACATTAAAAACAGCTTTCAGTTGGTTGATAATCTCAAAGAAATGCACATTAGTGATAATTATAAACTAATTTCTTTAGATGTCATATCATTATTTACTAACGTGCCGATGGACTTGGCAGTTGATTGCATTAATGAGAAATGGTCACACATTTCCAAAAAGTGTGTGATACCGAAAACAGAATTTCTCAAAGCGATTACATTTATTTTGGATTCTACTTATTTTTCGTTTGACAATATTATTTATAGACAGAATTTTGGCACGCCCATGGGGTCACCATTGTCTACCATCGTTGCTGACTTGGTTATGCAAAGACTGGAGGAGTCAGCCTTGATGTTGTTTAAAGATAATTGTTTGTTTTATTATCTATATGTGGATGATATATGCGCGGCATTGCACGTTTCTGAAGTTGATGCTTTTTTTAATGCCTTTAATTCGTTTCATCCGCGTTTACAATTCACTTTGGAAGCGGGTGATAATTCTCTGAATTTCCTGGATACTTCGATTATCATCAAAGACAATTTTTTAATTTTTGACTGGTACCGGAAACCCACTTCTCAGGCAGATTTTTAAATTTTCACTTAAACCATCCGATTTTTCAAAAGATAGGCATTATTTTTAACCTAGTTGACAGAGCGTTAATGCTATCGGATTTTGATTTTCATTCCAAAAATATAACTTTTATTATTGATACATTAATTAAAAATGACTACCCTATTAAATTCATCTTCGAATGTATCAACAACAGAATTAAAGTCATCATACATAATAATCTAACTGGTACCAATATTTCATTTAATAATAAAGAACCTTTCTACCTTCCACTGACATTTCGTGGTTCACAGTTCCTTACGTGCCGGTTCTTACCGAAAAATTTAAACAATTTGACAGGAACGATATCAAGGTTTCATTTTTTAGCTCCAATAAACTAAATAAGTACATAAAGGTTAAAAAGATCGAGTAGACTCTCTGTCGAAGTCTAACGTAGTTTATAAAATAAATTGTAAAGACTGTGATTCTTCCTACGTGGGACAAACGGGAAGAAGATTAAAAACAAGGATTGCAGAACATCGCAATCATATACGTTGGAATACCAGTTCGAAGTCTGTGATTACCGAACATAGATTACAACAAGGACACGATTTTAATTGGAACGATATTCGAATCTTGGACGAAGAACATTGTTACAATAAACGTTTAGTTTCGGAGATGTTGAATATCAAAAAACAAAACAACAGTCTTAACTTACAGAACGACACAAAGGGGCTACATAAATCATATATTCCGATCATAAACAGAGTCTGACTTTGCATGACCAAGTTATCTTGCATTACAGTTTCGCACGTCGAGTGGATATGTCATCTTGTCTTATTTTATATTCGGACGTGTTACATTTATAATGTGATAATTTTCATATTATTTTATCATCGACTTCACCATTGTGTTGTGATAACAGTTACTTTTTACAATATTGACCTTATTTTTGGCGAACTTTTTATCAATATGGTTTTTTTAGATTTTCCCAGAGGTGAGTGTTTTATCAGAGTGACGAGTTTCTTGTTTTGACTACGTGGTTGGATTATTGGCAACGTTTTTTTTGTTTTACCTTTAGAATTACGAGGATCTTTCGCAAACGATCTTGCAATCGCTTGACGGGTTTTTCGTCCCTCTGAGAGAATACTTCTCTCATTACATTTAAAATGACCGGCGACTTATCTCAGTTTGCAAATTTTATGTATATTTTTGATAATTATATTGCGCAAAATTTTGTCGAACATCTGAAGAGGGCTCAAATTGGAAGCCGAAACTAGTCATGTTTAAACACTTTTATTTTCTAATTCATTCTACTTTTGTAATGAATATTTTGAATATATTATGATCATTTTAACATTTTAAGTATCGACTCTCGAGTGCCTTTTTCCCTTCTATGTATTTTGAATATTGAGAGTCCTGTACATTGTACCTATTTTTATTATATTTTTACGCAAGTTATTTTCGTCTGGAGCAAGGCTCGGCACGAAATGCACATTTCGACCGATTTTCGAGTCGGCTCCGCCTCCCGCTATCCCCCTCACCGCACCACCCCGCGCACAATCCAAATGCCGCTCGACCCTTAGGAATGTACTAAGGCGCTCATAGACGTAAGGGGCATTCGTTCGGGGCGCTCGCCACGCTGTAATGTTTATTCTATCTTTTTTTT
>NW_017296638.1:3109-5335 GCF_001594075.2 Trachymyrmex cornetzi | reverse complement strand
CCTTAGTACATTCCTAAGCGTCGAGCGGCATTTGGATTACGCGCGGGGCGGTGCGGTGAGGGGGATAGCGGGCGGCGGAGCCGACTCGAAAATCGGCCGAAATGTGCATTTTGTGCCGAGTCCTGGTCTGGAGTATTTAATTAATAACATACTCTAGGATTACAACAATTTGCAAACTTACAGTAATATTATAATGTAAAACATATTTGACTGTAGGATGTCCGGTAGTCCCAGATGAATGAATCTTTTTACATGCTGGATGTCCACGGAGTCTTGTCGTAGCCGTTGGCTTCGTCCGGAGATGATGATCACACTACGTCCGAAATGCCTTATGCACTTTTCCCTCGTTAATATCTGCGATGACCCAGCTCCTTACACTTTTAATTTGGATGGAAATCAGCATGAGTAATTGGTGTACTCCATCAAAGTTTTATCGTGGGATGATGTAGGGCCACAGAAACGAAACTATATTTGCTGCTCTTGCCAAGAGGAATTGTCGTCGGTCCGCAATCTTCTACCTCAGTGTCTAAATAGTGAGATCTTCTCAATTCAAGCTTCTTCCGATAATGTGTCTCTTCGTTGATCGATCTTTACTTGGAGATGATTCCAAACAGAATTGTTTCAAGCCGTGATCTTCTAGACAGTTATGAATACCGCTACCACCAATTGTTACGAGCGAGATGCACCGTAATATGTAAAGTATTAAAAAGGTTTGATAACTGTCTTCTGACCGAACTTTATTCAATGATGATACAGGCAAGCTTATAGACTAAGTCGGAGATGTGTTATTCGCAGCTTACGAGAACAGACTAACTCGATCAGAACTAGAGGGATTTTCACTACGATAAAAGAGGTCGAGATTCCGATAAATTTTAATCAATAACGTGACATCAAAAATATACGTGATTGGGATGAAAGAAACTGAAATGTGTGACTGTCGATGACTCACGAATCCGTTTAGGGATGAGTCATAAGATATTTGTAAGACTGAATATTCGAGACGAGTCTTAAGGGTAGATAAAAAAAGGACTAAAAACGATAAGTGAAAGCAAATAAGAAAAGTAGCAGGAAATAAGATTTATCAGAAATGTTTAGGAAAAATGTGTCGAAAAACCTTATGTTAAAAATGTGACGTTAACAAAAGTGATGTGGCACGTAATAAAGCGCGACACGATCACAGTAATCGTTTCGGCGCGGCACAAACGATACAAGATAAAACGAAAGCTTAAAATGACTCGACTGTGGCAAGAGAGGCGAGCGCGACTCGATAACTAATATTTTACCTAATTACAATGTTTGGGAGGATAGCAATTTCACAACTCTACACGGCGGTCATTAACCGGTTAAGTGGTAGGCTTTTTAAAACATTCCGTGCCAAAAGTGGTAGGCGTCAATTGTGAACTAAAATATACCAAAATTTGGCCCTGGGGGTTTTTTGGGTCGCTGATTTCATTTCGTATATAAAGAGCCGGACTGATTCGTTCCAGCGCGATATTTACAAATAAATGTAAAACATGTCCGAGTTCAAAAAAATGACAAAACAATCTAAGAAGAGAACACGATCACCTTCACCTGTATCTTCTGACTGCAATTTGTCTGATTTGGAAGAAAGTGACGATGATTTTTTTGGGGAGGAAATTACAGATAATGATACAGAAAGTAATTAAAGCAAATAAGAAAAGTAGCAGGAAATAAGATTTATCAGAAATGTTTAGGAAAAATGTGTCGAAAAACCTTATGTTAAAAATGTGACGTTAACAAAAGTGATGTGGCACGTAATAAAGCGCGACACGATCACAGTAATCGTTTCGGCGAGGCACAAACGATACAAGATAAAACGAAAGCTTAAAATGACTCGACTGTGGCAAGAGAGGCGAGCGCGACTCGACAACTAATATTTCACCTAATCACAATGTTTGGGAGGATAGCAATTTCACAACTCTACACGGCGGTCATTAAACCGGCCGCTTTTCGCGACGCGAGCTTTTCCACATGCGATCCGCCCGAAGTTACGGATCCGAATCGGCAGCTTTACAGTAGCGACGGCGACGCTCGTCTCACCCTCTGGAGCAGAATTCTTCTACAATCCCTCACAAAAACTCTTCTTTCGGCAGTAATATTCGCAATCTTCAGGAATGCTCGTCGGTAGGAGTCGCACGTCCTCGTACATCTATCGGCTCAGCCATAGAACGAGTGAGGCCCGGGAGCTCCTTGCGAATTTACGCA
>NW_017296638.1:744-3000 GCF_001594075.2 Trachymyrmex cornetzi | reverse complement strand
TAAGAGCGCGTAATTCAATTTCCTTCCAAGGGTTCCACTGAAGGTCCCGGAATTTCCCGGGCTGTCGTGGGATGTTCTGGCAGCTTCTTTTCCGGCTCTGCGCCGAGGGCGTATGCCCCTAACGGACGTCCATACAGTCCCTTAGGTGGCCGGGAATTCTCGCCTCCGGTTTACAAGCAAATCTACGAAACAATACGACCTGCGTGTCCAGGCTTCCAGATAGACGGCCTCCCAGGGAAAAGTCGCCTCTTCTTTCTTCCTAGCGATGTAGTCCTTCTCTCAATGGTGGGTGAGACGGCACAATTACAGAAAGATTGCAGCAGTCGAGCGCGGTCCGTGGCCATTCTAATTCTAAATGTGAGACTAATCATTAAAGAGAAAAAAAGTCTCAACGAAAAGAGAAAAATTATTAAACAAAAACAAATTAAGGGGTAGCGCACGTTCGTAGGTGCTCGCATGCGCGCTCACGTGCGTACTCGTCCTCTAAACCAGGAAGACGCGCGATTCCACCGCCGACGATTCTCGATAGTGACGGACAAAAATTTTTACGTCACAGTATAAAAATCACTAAAGACCCAAAATGCAGGAAATTTAATGATATTTATTTTTATAATTTTATCGTTGGAATAATCGTATATAAGATATTTCCGATAAAGCGAGGAAATGTTTTCATTTTCATAATATTCGCAAATGAAAATTCCTTAAAAAAATGATATCTCCGGAACTATCGGTTGTACGAAATTCATTAAGAAACCATTTTGTAGATAATTAAATACTCTTTCGATTTTGTTATTTTCATTTTGAACGTAGGTACAGACAAATTTGAGATATTCGCGAAGCCAAAACATATTTACGTAACGTTCGAAAATAGGAGATCCTTTAAAAAAATCTATCTCGGAAACTATCGTACAAAGTTCATTCAGAAATGAAATTGTGGGGAATTTTATTAGGTTTATTTTCGAACTGAACGTTAATTTCCGTACAACAAATAGTTCCTGAGATATTTGCAAAAAACTAATTTTGTGACATTTTTTCGAGATGACGCAGCCGGTCATGCCCTCACACATGGGGACTTTTGATATGTTAAAAAGTACACTATTACAGACCTTTATACAAAAATTCAGTTTTGCAATAATTTGTGTTCTTTTCAAATTCTAATTTTCCTGAGCTATAATCACGCAAAGAAAAGCTTGATTATTTTAAAACTTTTTATTTCTTCTTCATCATGTATTATTGCAAAATCACTCTTCAAGATTTTTTATAGCCTCACAATTAATACGTACATTCGAAATTTAGGTAAACCAATTTCTTTAAGCAATTCTTTTTATATTTTAATATATTTATATTTATTAACTGTTTGTTTTAATGTGTTTATTTCTATTAAGTGATTATGAACAATAAGTGTATTAATTGTAAGCAAAGTAATGCGGATATATAATTAAACTATCATTCGTTAACAGTTGGAGAGACAAATAAGCGAGATTAAACAAAAACAAGTGGAGGTATTTGATTACAAGAAGCGCTTGGCTGTTGCCGAAACCCAGTATCGTCAATATCAAAGTCTATTCGAAGCTGTCCGTGCGGAGCGGAATCTGTGCAATAGAAGTTTGATAGAGATGCAGGAGGAGGTACAAGATTTAAAGAGCAAAATGAAAATTACAAGCCAGCAAACTGAGCAATTGAAAGAAGACAATGCGATGAAGGAAGCCAATCTTGTCAAGAAAGAATTCCGTAAGTCATTTCAATTTAATATCTTAAACTTGACTTCAGTTGATGCATCTTAAATTCAACTTGCTTATTAATTTTTAAATATAATGACATTTATTATTTGTTATTTTTTATTGCAGTTTATCAGAATTAAGTGTTTCGTTTTATTGTATTTACATAAACAAAATGAGGCAGAAATCACTATTATGAGCACTACAGGTAATATGAGCATCCTTTATACTTCTGTAACGGTTGGTACTAGTAGTGCCAACTGTTGTAAAAAGATGCTATCCAATATGCCGCGAAGTTAGAATTAAATTTATGTACTTCGGATATTTATCACATTAAATAAGCAGATGCGTTACTTTCTTAAATCTTACGCTTTTTCCTCTAACTTCATATGGTTCCTAATTTACATTAAGGGGGAACACCACAGTGAACATGCGAAAACTAGGGTAACTTTGGGAATTTTTTATAGTTAAATAATAAAATAAATAGAAATTCGGTTTGAAGGCTTTTAATTTACATATTTAAAGGTGCTAGAAAAAA
>NW_017296638.1:0-645 GCF_001594075.2 Trachymyrmex cornetzi | reverse complement strand
CTTGCAGCAGAAGTGCTGCACACTTTCACTAAGGACAAAAAGCAAAATTTTTTTATAATCTATAATAAATTTGCTAGAGAAGTACACACGTATATGTTAAAATATTAATTTTTATAGAAATGATGAATATTTCAAAATAAAGTTTTATTTTTACTCAAAAAATTCAATAAAAAAGTACTTGTAACCAAAAAATTTTTTAACCGATCGAAAAAATCATATGTACTTCTCTAGAGAATTTAGTTTGGCAGCTACTGTAAAAATTTTGAGTGGATCAGATAAAATTTATTAAAGTTATACTGCAAGCCAATTAGAAAAATGTGGTTTCAAGAAAAACGCATTTAAAGTTTCGAGTAACATTATTTCAAATTTAACTACAGAAATTTTTAATTTATTTTTACTCTGCGATGCCTGGACCATATAAATGTCCTTCCACATTAATATTTTCTCCCTCTTCTGCTTTCCTGGAGGATGTGCTGTACGAGCGTCCTTAGCGGCATCCGTGAGCGAGCGCTCGGCAGCCTTGACGCGGTGCGCATCAACCTCGACACAGAAATTATGACAGTTATGACCCACAGTTATTTATAACATCTGCATAGTTTCCATTAATCTTGATAGTCCATCATTCAGTTTGAAGCCTAAACCACG
>NW_017296637.1:635308-639722 GCF_001594075.2 Trachymyrmex cornetzi | reverse complement strand
TATTTTCTCTTTTTATACAGCTTTCATTTGCTTTTTTATAATGTTGTTAATTAAATTCCGTTTATTTCTGCTAAAAATTTGATGGGGCATAACGTTTCTTCCAATCTTCGAAATTTTTATATTATAAACAGCTTGAAGCGCAATTAAAAGTCACCGATTTACGTTATTTATAATTAAAAATATTCTTATACTATTTATAGTAAGAAGAACAAATGACAATACAAATCTAATTTTTCTGACAATGAAAAATTTTGATTATTGATACACATATTTCGTGTACTGAATATTTACTATGTATAATAAAAAAATTTATTTAAAAATTTTTATTATTATCAGTAAGATTATCAGTACGATTTTAAATTTATCAAAACTATCTATCAAAATTAATCGGTTCAGAATAAGCAATGAACACGTGATGATTGTGCAAGCGCGGCTCTACGACTGCGATTCAATTGAGGCAGCATTCCAGGGAGAGATTGCACACGCGGTATAACAGATGAGCCAATTCTTATTAATCATTTTCGCCTGACGTCTCTCGCAATCTGCCTGGCGGGCATTTCGCGGGCTCGTGCGACAATCCTGAGGTGAAACCGGTAACAGGTGGCCTCACAGGTGCGTACTCGTCAACTTAACGACCTCGCATTCATTTCACCAATGTGACCGGGCCGAATTCGTATCGTTCGCAATATAAATGTATACTGTCGAAGGTTAATTAAGGGTTTTGGCTGCACGATGACGCGCGCGATCGCGAATGCGACGACAATGGGTGTCGTCGATATGATCGAGGTGAGATCTTTGAATGCTGCACAAATGGAGCTGTCAACGTTTTTTCTTGAGCTGTACATTGTATGCCGAATCAGAGAGACTTAAGGTGGCAATCGTCGCCGATTGACGTGATGACGCGCGAAAACGCGACGATGAAGAGCACTGTCTTGGATTTTGTGTACAGCATTGCGATGTCATTATTCAGAATGAGAGTGAGATATTGGATGAGAGACTCGAAATGAGATGTAAAGAATATATCTAATTTGTCTTGAATATATGTACATATATATAATAAAATTAATCATGATGTAACATACGTGATATGCATTTTCTCTGTTCTACGAAATAATTTATAACATTGTATTATACAATGCAATTTTGAATAAACCTTGTTAAAGTTATCGCATTCGATATGCAACTATAAAAAATTTCTTGGATTTGCGATTATTTCTTTTAACTAATATTTTACACAGTAAAAAATCGTGCGTCCATATGTAGAATTTTTCTTGTGTTACCACATTTTGATTATTACTTCAGTGTAAAATAAACATACAACTGATATGTTATCATTTTTGTAACATTTTGATGAGTTAGATTCATGTCATCTTTCTAACTTAACAATTGCGTATGTCAATTGAAAATGGAATATTATTTTGAGTGTTTTTAATACAATTGTTTCAATTAATCTATATATCTCAAAGTTAATTTAATATCTAAGAATTTTTTCATTCACATTATACGAACAAAAATGTTTTATTAACATTTTCTTACGAGTTACCGCAACTACTCTTCTATGTACTCTACTTATTTTATATGTTAGTTTTAAATCACCCTTAAAGTCAAAATAACAAATATAAATGTAAAGTATTGTGTCAATTATTTAACATTACTAGTTCGTTAATAAATAACACAAGACGAATGAGTTACTTTAACTTAAAATTTAGAGTGGATCTCCTGAGACATATAAAAAATGTTAAAATTAATATTTTCTTTTTTACTGTGTAGGAACTCTTGATTTATACTCAATTCTTGTTTCCACATATCTTTACTTATTTTGTATCTTTTATTATGTTATTGTCACTTATATCTGTATTTGAAGTAACTGACAATGTGGGCATGATAGATTAGAAAATTTATAAGTGAAGTTATCAGTATACCATCTTGTCGATCGAAAAAAGCCAAGGAATAAAATCTTTCCATCATCCATAACTGAATCTAATAGTTGTCTCACCTTGTGTACCAAGTAGCAAAGACGAAAAATTCTTTAAACGGTCAGAAATATATAGCATTTCAAAAGTCATTCAAATACATGGTTCTTTCGTTGCAAGTTGATCGATGGCGAACATCAGATCGCCCATAGGCACCAACAAGTCTAACAGAGAAATGTGGGTGGACGATGAGGGTGAGAGATGTGTGGGTGGCTTTTTCATTGATCGCATCTGAAAGAATTTTACTGAAGATGGACAAGCTGGAGAAAAATTGACACATGGTCCAATCGTTACAAAATACAAACATAGAAAGTACAAATTATATCTCTTCGTATATTACTCAAAAAATTGATATTTTTGCATATTGCCCAGTGAATTCAGATTTTGGGAAGAAACTGCAATGATATATATACAGTTAACTACAATTAACATATCAACGTGGGAAACTAAATTTCTTGTTTGAACTAACATTTTTATCGACTCGGCCTTCTATCCTACTGATGTGTTGCCACTTTAATTGCTCTTTAATTGCCCCGTCATTTAAACTTACCGCTTGCATTCCGCGATCCAATGCGATGTATGTGCACATAGTACATTTCGTATAATACCAAACACACGAACAAATTTCTACCAGTAGAACCGAATTTCTCCTCATATTCCCAAGATTACTTTAATTGAAGTCATTTTTATCTCTTTTTTAGAAGATATCTAGAGAAATTATTGCAAATTTTATATATATAAATGAAAATAAAAATAATCACTTAAACAATGATAGTTCATCTTATATTTTTATTGTATAACAACTAGTGATAACAATATAAAATCCTTGGTCAGTTAATTTTCCAGTGTATGATTCATCAATATAAATATTTATTATTTATGAAATTTAATTCCGAAAAATACATGCACATCTATAGAATTTAAAAAACTTATTTGATGAAATTTTTTATTTGGTAAATTTGCTACATGTATAACACAGTTGAATTTGTTTACAAGAGCTTTATAAACAACAATCGTATCACGTTTAACTTTTTTTACAGCTCTGATATCAGCAAACTAAATCTTTCTTGAAACCTCTCGTTTTCCCAAACTTTCACGTAATCTTTCCCACAGTTGAAAAATTAAGCCCGCGAGGCGTCCATCAAGCACTTCAAGTTACACGCACGATGTTAAAAGGGACAGGTAATTTAGTACGCGTTACAAAAGGACAAGACACTCGGTGCCGCACGATGCTCGATCAGGGATGTTAAACGATACCGGCCCGAGGTCAGATATTTGCGGATCTACGTCGCGGTTCGAGTGGATTATTGCACGATGTCGAGGAGAATATATAGGTGCACGCCCACGTATAAGTGCTATCAACCAGGCGATCATCGATCGATGATTATCGTTTGCGCGAGTTCAATTTCGAAAAAACGGCAGCTCTACATATAGTCTTAAATCTCGAAATCAAAATTTGACTCCTTTGGATTATTATAGAAGCTTGGAAATTAGTATGTTAGAATAACGATGTAAGTGTGAATGTCAATACAATTTTCGGCTTCATTTGATTTGACAAATAGCACTGTCAATCACCTTTAAAAAAATCACCTTAGAAAGAAATTGACGATGTTCGTTATAAAATATTTAAATATAGAATTGTTTGCAGTTATTACTTACATGGATTAAAAAATGTTAATTAATATCAAAAGCTTAATTTAAAATGGATTAAAAATAACTATTATAATAGAATGCAGAAAAATACATTTTTAGCATTCTTCGCTGATGTCTTCTACTTCTACATGATTACGAAAAATTAAAGGAATATTGATCGTCTCGTCAAGTCTTAAAAGATTTAAAATAATTCTTGAACAAAAAAAGGATGAACATATGTGTATATTATGCAATCGAAACTTAATGATGTCATTGATCGTGGTATAGTACGATATATGGAATTCTAATTTATAATGATGTTTCTTGCTGTCTTACATATTAACACTCCTCGAAACAACAACACGATGTAATTACGATGTTCACGACTTCTTCTTTAACGAGCAAAGGAAAGACGTATGCTTCTCTTGGGGTGGTCGACGCCTTCTACAAGATTCGCGCTACGAGATAAATTGATTCTTTTACCCCTGCATGTATCTTTGTTTTGATCAACTGTTGAATTTTGTTTCCAAACATTCCTTCGAATTTTTTTCTTTAAAATTAGTACGCATTACATACAATTTAAGAACACTCGGTATTTTATAAATTTCCATCACTTTTCTATTAGACGTCTGCCTAGCTGTCCCCCGCCTCCTACAAATCTTAATAAATTATATAATAATGCGCTATTTATGTGTTTTCAAAATTCGCAAAAAAAAATTTTGGCACTCATTTTGTTTAGCTAAAAAAAAATTTTTTTGTAGGGGACTGAGTTGTCTGTCAGTCAGCCCCCCCCCCCCCCCCCCCCCCCC
>NW_017296637.1:634413-635298 GCF_001594075.2 Trachymyrmex cornetzi | reverse complement strand
ATTTGGAAAATCAAATACGCAGGATTTATACGCTATTTATATGCTTTCATATTCACATAGTTTTAATTTTTGCGCTACATCCCTTAAGGCACTTCCCTCTTGGAGCAAATATAGTTATATTCATCTCAAAGTCGTTTAAAATGGCAAAATAACACTACCTAACTATGCAAAAAATATCTCTGATTTATGCGCTATTATTTTCAAGCAATTTCGATTTTTGCACTACAACCCTTAAAGGACTTCCCTCTCAAAGCGAACTATAATATTTGTATCTAATTGTAAGTCATTAAAAATTGTGAAAATACATGCTTCAACTGTGCAAAATATATTTTCGATTTATGAGCTATGTATTCCAAACAATTACATTATTAAAAATATTTATTCGTTTCTTGATGAATAAAAATGAAGTATATTCGAATGGGTTTTTGCATTCATTTTTTCGAATATTAGGTGTATTCATCTCATCGGACACTTCTTCAAACTCTTACATTATTATCTCTGATTTTTTAATAGAAATGTAATTGCTTGGAATTCATAGCGCATAAATCAAAAATATATTTTGCACAGTTAAAGTATATATTTTCACAATTTTTAATGACTTACATAGGTACGAATATTACTGTTTACTTCAAGAGGGAAGTCCCTTAAGGGTTGCAACTCAAAAATCGAAATTGCTTGGAAATAGTAGAGCATGTATCGAATAGTGTAATTTTGCAATTTTAACCGACTTAGGGATGAATATGATTGTTTGCTCCAAGAGGGAAGTGCCTTAAGGGATGCAGCGCAAAAATTGAAACTATGTAAATATAAAAGTGCATAAATAACGCCTGTAATAAATCCTGTGTATTTGATTTTTCGGTTGTTATTAACACGTGGGGGGGGGGG
>NW_017296637.1:603536-633441 GCF_001594075.2 Trachymyrmex cornetzi | reverse complement strand
AAAACGGTAATAGTTCATATTATTATATAATTTATTCGTTAAGATTTGATTAAGTGGGGAGGGAGGGGGCCAACTAAGTAGACATTTCTATATATTAGAATTATCACAATATGATATTAGTCAAAGTTTATTCACAAATAATGAGAAATTTTAAACTTATTTAAAATTTAACATTAGTTATTGGAATTAATTGAATATTCTTCTTTACACAAATTATAAAATATAGTAATACGCATATAAAAAAAGGCATATATACACATACTTGTATACATGTGTTATTAATGTACATTTCATATTATCGTAATTCTATTTTTACATTTTAATTTTGATTTTACTATATATGCCAAAATTAAATTATAAAATATTTGAAGAAAAAAATATGGCTATACGTATAATGATTTATGATATTTGGATAAATAAATATGCTGGTTTAGTATCACGCACACAATATAAAATGTTTTAATGCATACGCGTTTATCTGCAGTTAAGTGATTCCAAAGGCAGACAAAGCGTCGTGTAATTGCGAGTACAAGACCCTCGTATATCAAAATCTTCACCAAACCAACGATGAAAAGCACTCGGGCAAGATTGTTATCTGCTGCACAAGTTGTATGCATCAACAAACGAGGGTTGCAGGCGATTCAAACTCGTACGACTTGAACGCACAATGCAGTTATAATGCCACTTCACAATAAACATTTATATCGTATTATTATTTCTAGTATTATTCAAAATATCTCACATCATATGACGTAACATGAAAAGTAACTGAGTTATCTACGTAAAATAATTAAAAATCGGTGGTGTTATATAAATATGAGTTACATACATATATAAAAATCTATAGATTTTCAGTTATATTTAATAAATTAAAAGCTCAGTAAATAATATGCTAATTGAATGCTATTTAAATAACAAGCGACGTAATAAATACGCTTATCGCAAGAATGCGACGCGACGCGCATTATATACTGCAACCCACTAAACACCTACTATAAAGTATCTTTCGACGAAGAAAGAGCGTTTATCATCATAAGTTAGATTTCACTTCTCAGCGTATTAGCATTCGCAAATTGTATGAGGGAAATCTATTTCTCTCTAGATGACAGCAGCACAGACTCCTTTTGGCTAAGTAGTATATAATTCTTAGTCGCTAACGTCATGCATTGAATCCAGAATCAATGTTATCACACGCAATCTAGTTGGACAACGCTGTAGAAAGCATTAACTCTCCATCCAGCAATTTTTGTGACGCTCCATATAATGTCACCTCCTATTTCATCTGCGAGATTTAATACATTTGTGAATATATACCGACATATATCTATATGTATGTATATTGTAACCACGTAAAATCCATTAGAAGTCTCCTATTCGTCGCATTGAAAATATGAATGAAAGATAGTTTTATTTCAAAATGTTTATTTATACATATACAAAAGATATACTAGATATACTAAATATTTATACATATAAAAAAGGTATACTAAATATAAATTCCTATTTATCTGAGTTTAAAAATTTTGTTTATTTTACAATAGATTATTATATTTTATTTTATTTACTGAAGTATTCGATTCACGTACACTTCCAATACTTATATTTAATAATTATTATATAATTATTTTACATCATATTCATCATATACAGATAACATTTAGATCAAGTATTTCACAGAAAAATTGAAATTAAATAGACTGCATTTTTTTTACTTTTTAAATACTATAATAAATAGAAGATTTAAAAAAATATAAAACTCCAAAAAATATTAATACGTTATTTTTTGTAATGAAGATTTTTCATAATAAAAAATGATAATGTTTATGTGTGAGAACGGTGATCGAAAATCGATATTCTACACTTGAGAAACAAAAATGAGTTCGTGTGCCCTCTCTGCGAACGCGTGGTCCAGCTTGTTCGCTGCTGAGGTTACCGAGGTGAGATGAGAAAGAGAAAAGCAGAAGGAGCCGCCAGAAGACAGAGGTGGAGAGAACAAGATGTAGCGAATGTACGATATATCGTCGAGAAAGAGAGAAGCGAACAAAGCGCATACCACATACCATCATTTGTTCCTTGTCTGTATCGTCCTCGGTACTTCATTTCGATTCGTCATTATTTCCTCACCTCATTTTGCGCTTTATTAACGCGCGAGAGTAAAAAAAGAAGATAGCGTCTGAATGATTTTCTTGAAAACAGCCTCGCACCGCGATTTAATGACATCACCTTGTGACGTGACCTGAAAAATCGATATGATCATCATAAATTATTTCCTTCGAGTTAAATAACTTTTCAAATTTTTTTCTTTCCTAAAATACCTTTTTGCGATTTAGAAGATCTTCGCTTCTCTAATTATATGCGTTAGTAAAAATGTATTAAAGAGTTAATTCAAACATAACGTGTCGCAAATGCCAGTGGCGCGAAAAGACGAAACAACAGGAGAAGGAACGGGGCTATGTGAATAAAACGCCACCGTGTCGACATAACGAAATCGAAAAATGATGGTACATGAACGCGCGCAGAAGTACCGCATCGTAGCCTTCAGGTCAGCCGCGCCACAGGGAGCGGAGGAACTTAACCGCAGACTCGAAAGCAATAAACCATAAAGCTATTAATGTTACGCCCTGGGATGGTTACGCCACGGTTATAACGTATACGCGAGACTTATACAACCCCGGCTCGGATGTATCCTTCTCGTCCTTCATTCTCCGATCCCGCGACGAGGATCTATATACATACAAGACCGGCTAGGATTGTAGGCAAACGATCGTGATGACAAAGCAATTCGTTTTAAATCTCGACGAAAGTCTAGTATTATCCAACACTAATCTTGAATTAGAATACTTTCAATGTCACAATGATAAGACGCTTCAGAATTGGCTGCCGCTTGAGCCACGAATTAAATTCATTGGATGATTCTGAATTAAGCGTTTTATGCCCGTTTCTACCAATGTAGATTAATTTTGATCTTGGTTGAATTTGTTCTTCATCTTTTTCTAATTTTGAGGACTAGAAAGGGATAAAGAGCAAATTGAACCAAGATTAAAATTAAACTTTTGGTAGAAACGGGCATTAGAAGACTAGTTTGAACAAGATTAAATTGGAATTACTCTTTAGAAATGTTTAATATTTAAAATATGATATACATGTATACTATTATATTTAAAATATAGAAAATAATATTTAAAATATGGAAGATAACATATATATAATCTGTCAATATCTACATGATTTCTCATCTTAGGACTTATAGTACAATTCCACTTGAACACAGAAACCGAGAGGCTACAAATACATGGAGATTACTTTATTTCAACGTAGTTTTCCATTTTAATAGCAAATTATTTTACATTATGTTTATGCGAAAAAGATAACGAGTTCTATTGACATTGACTTTTATTGAGAAATAATATTTTTTATAGTAGTATGAAGTTCATCTTTTGATTCATGAAATAGAGAGAGTCCATTACTCTTCCGCTCAACAGTATCTGATCTTAAATTGTTTCTTCTTTCAAATTTTTCAATCTTCCATTTTTTTTTTCATATCTGGTCTGCTTCCTACAGTAAAATCCACTAAGAAATTTTATTTCTTTTTCCCTACTTATTAAATTTTTTGAAAAAGCGAAAGTTTATTATATCTTTATACTTCTTGTATTTTTAATTTTTCTTTAACCTTTATTATTCATTAAGTTAGACTATTCATTACTTCAGTTTTATCATGTTTTATACAATTATTTACATATTTATTTTTACTTTGGTATTTTACCCATAGATTTCCTTCAAAATAATAAATTGCTCTCTCTCTCTCTCTCTCTCTCTCTCTCTCTCTCACTCACAACTTTTCTCTTTTTATCCCTACTCCGAAATCCTTTCTCACCTTGAATTCTCTTTTTCTCTTTTTCAAGCAGTTCGAACCAATAGTTATTTCGCACGTTTACGATACCCGGATTTTATTTCGTCGAGCATTTAGCCGCAGGGCTCCGTTTTACAGAGGGAGCAGAAAGAAAGAAGGGGGAAAGAGGGACCTTAACACCCAGAAACGATTTTGATGGTGGGGATTGTGAGACAGTATCGATGTTTACGAGCTCAAATAAACGGCGCCGCTACCGCCGTCGCCATCGACATGCGGTTATTTCATATTACTTTGGGACTTTAATGGAGAGAAGGGGGCATTTTAAAGTGCCGCATAAAAATCTCTCGATGCTCGCCTTCCAAAAGGTGGTCGAAGAACCATGTATGGCTCAGTGCAACGTACGTACTATTTTCGCGTTCACAAAAGAAGCCTCACCACGGGATTTCGGTGTCACGTCCTCTACCAGCACTTGTTTCTTTACATCCTATACTTCTTCCTTACCACTCATATTTCATGATTTTTATTAAATTTATCATTCATATTTAAACCTACATTTGAGAGTTTAAATTTTTCTTTTGATGTCATTCTCTTTGTGTAACTGTTAGGCATAAACATCTTCTTTATAACACGTAACAGAACTTGTTAATTTATACTGGAATTCTTTTAAAGTATAAATTAAATTAAGAGTCTACCATATCTCTTTTTCTTTTATATTTTTCTTAATTCTTTATAAATAGCCATTTGTGGCTAAATTTTTTTCCTAAACGATTGAGAGATATCCACTCAGCGAATAAAATTAATATCTTAACTACGATTATATATTACTTCTAATACCAAACTACAATAACCACTTGCAGTTCTAGAGGTTGAGTTTCCTACGAACTTTGTTAGATAATGGAGAAGGTGATGTTCGTGCCACGCCCGTAATCAATATCACCGCCATTGTCTTGAACTGCGGTGCAGGCGTCGTAAATTTGGCAGAATGTTAATTCTACGCGCGAGAACAAACGGCTCTCGCCGGCAATTTTCGCAGCCCCGCCGTCGGGGATAATCACCACGTTTCTGCCGAGATATATCCCAGCCCAAGGATCTAATGATGAATTTCGTGCTGCGCGGGTGAGCAAGCCTCGGAGCTTGGAAAACAAGAACGAGGAACGTGTCGGCCCGCCGACCTTAACCGACACTTCTCAGCGAACTTCCACTTTCTTCCTGTCTAAACGTTCGTGCAGCCATCACACTTGTGGTGTTCCTTTTTATCGGACCACCTTCCACCAAGCACGCCAGAGCATCCATAAGTTCTTCTCGACGTGTCGGTTCGCTTTATATTTCAGTCTAGGTCATAATTCGTTATCCCGGATAACATCTGTCAACTACAATTAGTTCTAAAAATGTCAGTCACGCAATATATTGTTCTTTTTTAACAATGACAATTACGTACAAACAATAATGTTATATGAGATACAAACTTAGACTTATTTCAATTCACTTATTTATGATTTATTATTTGTAAAGTTTTAATCATAATCTAAACGTAATTGAAATGTTAAACTTTGCAAACCTACAAGAAGAACGAAAAACTTCGCTCTGTTATGAAATAATAAATGATCGACGATATACAAGGAATATATAGAGAGAATCATATCGTTGCTCGAAAAGGAACCACTTCCAAGTCGAGTGAACACAAGTCGCTCTTTATGTATTTTTTCTTACATATTTTTATTTCATATAATAACATCAAGAATGCGAACATAAGCATCTGTCTTTGTTAATTAATATTAATTAATAGTAAGTATATGAATTTGAAACATAACAGCATTTTCTATGAAAAATGTATCAAAGCAAAAATCCTTTCTATTTATCAATTTATAAACCTTTTTACTTTATACAGGAATATTTTTTCCTTATTCAAAGAATTATTAATCAGATATTTCAACATATATTCACAGAAAATCCGATAGCTCTCATCATTAGTACGCTTTAAAGTATCCATTACGATTCTATAATATGAACTATGAAAAAAACATTTTATTTGTTAACATAAACCTCTTTATGTTATATGATAAATCTTTACAATGGTAAACCTCCTTCGACGAAAAAAATCGTAGGACAAATATTTCGACAAATAAATAAATATATATATATATATATTTGCCATACCTCTTCATTATGATCGAGTCATTCATCTTCCATGCGACTCGAGTTTGTGGGACACGTAGGGCAGAAAACCTGCGTGATCCCATCGCCAATGCAGATCCACATTCGGTCTGCATTCTCGAGGATCCTGGCGCCATGCCACAGTACGTGCATTCGGTATCCCGCGACTCTCAGTAGCATCTGGTCGATACAAATACATAGGTACTCGGATTCGCGTTTATTCCGCCGGTTCTTTCCTTTGGTCCACGATCTCCGACATTGTCGGCAACGACTATGAATCTTCTTCTGCGGTACATCCCCTCGGGTATCTCGCGCAAGAAGGACGTCCTTACCGTGCAATTATTTTCGCATGATTCTGATCGCTGGTCAGATTAAGACCGCCCTTTCGATACCGCGTGCCGATCGCGGCCACTCGTTTGCGAACTGTCCACGAGGATGCGAGTGCGATTCAAGTTGCGAGCAAAACCAAATTCCGGGGGAGCGAACGTGTCACTATGCTCTCCACAGTGACGATTCCTTTGCTTCGCAAGGAATTTGCGCGAAGCTATCTAATAAAACCTTGAGCTCTTTTCTATATGAACGTTTTTATGTGCCAAGGAGAATTTACTTGTTCGGTTAATTTCTATATTACATTCTTTGCGATATTTATGATTATGTCATAATTATTGAAAATTATTGTAGGAAGAATAATATTTAATAAGAAAATATTTCTGTAAAGCGTCTTGATTTTTTATTATGGATATAATTTAAATAATACATGTAGAGAAATAAAATAAATGATAAAAAAAGTAAGTACTCTTGTAATAAGTATGTTTTATATATATATGTTAATGTATAATCTTAATTGCTCAATAAAAAAAACTATGTTTTAATTAAATGTAGATTTACAGACATAAAAATTATATTTTATTATTTTATTAAATTTTAGCGTTTGATTTATATTATACAAAATTTATATAAAAACAATATCTGTCTTAAATTTATTATTTTTATTAGCGTATATGAAAGCATGAGGCAAATCATATTCTGCAATGACAAACGTTACTTATTTCCCCCTCTAACAAAGTCTGGCCAAATAAAAACTTAGCGTTTTCAAAAGAAGGATCAAAAGAAGGAAATTTATTTTATTTTGTATATAAAAGTAATTTATGCAAAATTTATGCGGATATCTTTTAATGTTAATATTAATTCTTGTGGATCTACGATTAAACAACCATTTTTACCAAAAATATAAGCTACTTTGTGGCTTACGAAAATTCCTTGCTTTGTTTTGTAAATCACAAATGTTTACTATAATTTATACACGAAGTATACATACAGTGCCTTTGTATGCGTCATTTAAACACTCAACTCACAGTCAACTCAAGAACGTAATTGCACAACGAAATCACGACGGCGCGTGTACTGCATTTCATAAAGGTAGTTCGCCCACCAATATAACACGGTTTATGGATAAAACACTATCTATAGATCGCGGGAATATACTCTTGACTGTGGGTGGTATCTACACAACTATCATAATCGGAAATTAATTACATGTGATTTCTATATACAGAAAATCCGCATCTAATCTCAATATTTGGTTTCAATCTGAACCGTTATTCGAATTGCTCAATAAACTTACTGTGTTAAACTATATATACACTTAGAAGATATTGTTGCATGCAATTTATAATACATATTGATGAACAAATACCGTTAGGTCATTATTTATAGCCTGCGTTTAAGGACTGCGCTATTAGCGTTATGTGTCATTGTATCTTTATCGTTCGTTAGACATAAAACAAGGATAGAATGATGTAATAACATTGATAGCGCCACTCGTTGAATACAGCCATAGCTTCAATATCAATTTGGACATGGAATATTTGAACAATACTTATGTATGTAATGATAAATTATGGTAACAATTAAAAGTAGATATTAAACTAAAGAATAATAATATTTAATAAATATATATATTTATTTTTTATGTCATCATATTAAATGTAATTAAAATATAATTATATTACTATTATTATTACTATGAGTATTTTTTTCTAGAATTTTTATAATTTTAATAAATTAATAGAAAAATAATAAAGAGAGCAATAATTGATGTAATAATAATCTTTTTATATTTTGTTGTATGTACAACTTAATGTTTACATGGATTTGCACGTGTAACTTATATATGTAATTACTTTGCTTGTAGTTTGCATCGGTACAAATGGCCGTCTCTCCGTGCCGTCCAACAAACTGCATCACTACCGGAATCTTCGAGACCGGTACACCAACTGTACTTACGTCGATGGCAACCTGGAGATCACATGGCTCCAGAACAATACCTTCGACCTCAGCTTCCTCCAGCACATACGGGAGGTCACCGGTTACGTGCTCATCAGTCACGTGGACGTGCGCAGGTTCGTCCTCCCGAGCCTACAGATCATCCGTGGCAGGACCCTTTTCAAACTCAATATACACGACCACGAATTCGCCCTCTTCGTTACGATGTGTCAGATGCACAACCTGGAGATGCCATCCCTTAGAGGTACGTTATTTATACTTTATATTTTATTAATATCTATTATATCTTAGACGTTATTCAAGTTGACATGACTGGATTGAAGTTCGAGCAATAAACGATGCATTTCTAAAAAATATCTAAATATTTATTTATTGTCAGTTATAAGTAAAACTAATAATTTATACTTAATTTACATGTATAATTTATAACTTATTTATAATTTATTACCTTACGTACAAATAAACAAAAACATTTTAACAATTAAATATAAATTTCAAGTTTATAAATATCCAAAAATGTGATATTTCTTACTTAATAAATTATCACTTAAAAATAATACTGTCGATTGAACAATTAAATGTGAAAAATTTAAGACAAACTATTGTTCTATTGTGATAATATCTAACTTTCCGCGATTAATTTCGTCATAGATATACTCAATGGGAGCGTGGGCATGTACAACAACTACAATCTCTGCCACATCAAGACTATCAATTGGGAGGAAATAATCACAGGCCAAGGAGGACGATATTTTTATGTGTATAATTTTACAACACCGGAACGCGGATGTGCAGCATGTGACGAAAGTTGTGAGCAAGGCTGCTGGGGCGAAGGTTCGGAGAATTGTCAGAAGTTCTCGAAAACGAACTGTTCGCCTCAGTGCTGGCAGGGCAGGTGCTTCGGTCCTAATCCACGCGAATGTTGCCATCTTTTTTGCGCGGGTGGTTGTACCGGTCCCAAACAGAGCGACTGCCTTGCCTGTAAGAACTTCTTCGACGATGGCGTGTGCACGCAGGAATGTCCGCCTATGCAAAAGTAAGTCACATTATATATTTATATATCTTTAATACGAGACTGATATAAAATGCCGTGAAAATTGTTATAATACGTAGAAATATTTTAATTTTTTTTAACATAATTTATTGAACGAATAATATTCTTTTAAATTTTCTAAATGATAAATTGATATAAAAAAAACTAAGATAAAGTTTGCTTATAGCACAAATTATTTATATGATAAAATTAATAAGAAAATTAATATTTTTATTTTAAATTTTTTAGATATAATCCAACAACATATTCATGGGAAACCAATCCGGGCGGAAAGTACGCGTACGGGGCGACTTGTGTAAGACGATGTCCGGAACATCTTTTAAAGGACAACGGTGCATGCGTGAGATCCTGTCCACCGAAGAAGAAAGCAGTGAATGGCGAATGTGTTCCCTGTGACGGTCCTTGTCCAAAAACCTGCAAAGGTGTGGAGAAAGTGCATTCTGGTAATATCGACACCTTCAAGGATTGTACCATCATCGAAGGATCCATCACGATTCTGGATCAGAGTTTCGAAGGTTTCCAACATGTTTTTCCAAACTACTCATTCGGCAAACGATTCGACAAGATGCATCCTGATGAATTAGAAGTCTTTAAAACATTGAAAGAGATTACGGGTTACCTTAATATTCAAGGAGATCATAAAGATTTCAAGAACCTTTCGTATTTTCGGAACCTCGAGGTGATTGGAGGTAGAACGCTCACGGAATATTTCGCATCGTTATACATCGTCAAGACTTCTTTGATATCCTTCGGTCTTAGTTCCTTGAAGAAGATTTATTCCGGCTCGATCGCTATTCTGGAGAACAAAAATCTATGTTACGCAGAAAGTATCAATTGGAACAGAATTAAGAAATCATCCGAACATGAAAGTCTCTTATCAAATAATCGAAACGAGACCGAATGCAGTAAGTATAATAAAGAGATAAATATACAAGTCTAGTTTCTCTTAATTTAAAATCCAATTCTTTATTATAGACAGGTATTCTAAATGTATTAAATTTTGTGTTTGTGATGGCATATTCATTATAATAAATTTTATTTTGTGAGCTCTTATTTTTATTTTTTGAAGAATATAAATTAAAAATATTATTAATAATATTATTACGTTATTTTGGCAGCATTTATTCAACAATAATGAAACTAGATTAATATAAGAGTAACACAAATACTTAAATGAAAAAGTATTTTATACGGTCAAAAGTGGGTTTTAATGTCTAATAATATTTTAGCATGACTTTTTTTATACCTATTTCTCAATTGTTCTGCAAATTATACCTATTGATATATCGGTCTTGAAACGTAATCCTAAACTAAAGTTGGAATAATAATATCACAAATTAAACCGATAATCTATATCAATAATATTGATGCTATTGAGCATCTTTAGAACATCGCAAAGAATTTATTGTGAACTTTTATTTATTTATTTATTGATCCTCTCTCTCTCTCTCTCTCTCTCTCTCTCTGGTTATAGTAATTTTTTCTCAAATCTAAGTTAAACGGTTGTTCCAATGTATACATTATACATAATAATTCACGCACCAATAACTGCATCGACTCTTGTAAGCTTCCTTTCTAACTTGTGAATTATTATTTTAAAATCTTACTTACTTTGAATATTTGAATTGCAGTTGAGGATGGCCTCATATGTGACGAGCAATGTTCAGATGAAGGATGTTGGGGACCGGGACCATCACAATGTTTGTCGTGTAAGAACGTTATTTTAGGGAACGACTGTCTTGAAGATTGCAATGCGCCAGGGTAAGTCAACAAACATAGAATTTTATAATACGAAGTTGAAAATTTCAATAATACGACTTCTGTCCAATCGAAACTGCTCCCCTAGATCATGGATTAAAGGTAAATCGAAAATCTTCCGCGAGAACTTAAGCCCCAATTTTCGCCGTTTTTTTTTCATCATTATCCATCTCGTAAGCAAGTTACGTGTGTATTATGCAGCACGTGCATTCTCATCATAACCGCTTTAATTCGCACTTGTATTAAAAGCGCGAATGGCATGAGTGTTATTTTTTTTGTTAATTTTTCATGCTATATATTCTTTTTCCGTTATTCTGAACTTGTCTGTTTGCTTTTAATTTTACATATTATCTATTTCCTTACGTGACATTTCAATGTCGATTAATAATTGATTACAATTGTGTTATCAGGATTTATCAAGCGGACAATAAAACTTGTAAGATGTGTCACGAAGAATGCGACACATCTTATAGCTCCTGTACCGGTCCTAATGCCGACCAATGCATTAAGTGCAAACACGTGCGAGATGGACCATTCTGTGTGCCAGAGTGCCCATCCTCGAAGTACAATGACAACGGCCAATGTAAACAGTGTCACGAGAATTGCGTAGGCGGTTGCAAGGGACCGGAGAACAACATAGGCGCCAACGGATGTCATAGTTGCGAAAAGGCAATTATGAATGACGAAGTACCAGAGAGATGTTTGCAGAAGAGAGAACCGTGTCCCGATGGTAAGTTATACGATAACTTTGTTTCATAATTTTTGTATTAACATATGAATATTTTGTAACAAGAAAAAAGTTGAAAATATTTATATACTATTTCAAGTAAATATACAAACAAATTTATAGACTCCTTAAATTAATGCAATGATAATAATAACAAAATGTGTAACTGGGCGTTAGGAGTCAGCGCTGGATATTATATTGCGCAAAGCTAACTAATACCTATTCATGCATAAGTAAAAAATTCAATATTGTACGTTTCGGCTTACTATTTGAGCCATCCTCAACAATAAAAAATTACCGCTTATCGCACTATAAAATCTGTCGAACTGCGTCTCGCACAATCGTAGTTCCGATCTCCAAAAATGTAATCGCAGTGGCAATCGTCAATCCAATAGTCTTAACATGCAAACTGACACTGAGGTTTTAAATCATGGATACATAGAAATTCTCAATAAGTTATAATATGTTTATTTTTATCATTGACCGATATGTTTTGTTCGCGCGACACATCTCTCTTTGTGTTTGTATTTAACGAGTAACATATGACTAACATCAGAACGGACATGACTTTCTTTTATGTTACTTAAATTATTTTTCAATCTAACATCGACATCATGATTTTTAAATATGTTGTAATGGATTGACGATGCTTGGATCCGCTTGCCATCGTTGTTGGAGATGGGGTGAGTTTCTGGCTAACATACATTAATTAAGCAAATTAAGATCCATTTGTTTCAAAAATATCTCGTTGCTATTATTAGCTTGAGTTCCACTATCTATTCCACTCAGCGAAGTAACTGATTGGTACAACATTAGACTATGTTGAAGATGGTTGTCTCTCACCACATTTCCACTGCGATTATATTTTTGGAGATCGGAACTACGATTGTGCGAGACACAGTTCGACAGATTTTATAGTGCGATAAGCGGTAATTTTTTATTATTGAGGATGGTTCAAATAGTAAGCCGAAACGTACAAAATTAAATTTTTTACTTATGAATACAGGTATTAGTCAGCTTTGCGCAATATAATATCCAGCACTGACTCCTAACGCCCAGTTATACATTTTGTGGTTATTATCATTGTATTTATATACTAATTGTAAGTATAAATATATGTATTGAAAACGTTATTATTTCATTTGGTCTATAATTGTTCAAAAATAATAGTGAATTAAATGTCACAGAGTGTAATTGAAAATAATTCATTAGAGTATATTTTTGTAACAACAAGGTAATATTTACATAGTTTTTCGTAGTGTGTTATAAGAAATATTTATGTCATGCATAAAAAACATTTTTATTATGAAATTTGCAGGACATTATTACGAGTGGGTTGATCAGTTGGAGCAAGGTCTTTTAAAACCTCTTGCCGGAAAAGCTGTCTGTCGCAAGTGTCATCCACGTTGCAAAAAATGCACAGGATACGGCTTCCACGAGCAAGTGTGTCAACAATGCACCAAGTATAAGAAAGGAGAGCAATGCGAAGATGAATGCCCTGCTGATCATTTCGCGGATGCTGACACGCAGCAATGTATATCGTGTTTCGGAGAATGCCGAGGATGCTTTGGACCAGGCTCTAATCAGTGTTACAAATACCGGAATTATAAAATTTACATTGTACGTAGACGATAATATTATATTACAAATAAAATCTTCTTTATTAAAAAAAATGCGTAAAATACATAATCATATACGTACACATAATATATACGTATAATAATTAATAAGTATTGCTTATAATAACATGCTTTGTATACTAATTAATTTTATAATTTATATATTCAGGATAGGATAGACGACTCTGATGATAATACAACATCCTTTAATTGCACGGAGACCTGTCCACCAGAATATCCTCACAAGATCTTTCCTCCTGACAGCGAACCGTACTGCTCCGTAGAAACTATAGGCCTCGGTTATCAAATGGAAAACGATTTTCATCCAGCAGTTTGGGGTGGCATTGGGATCGTATTAGTAGTGTTTATTATTATCATCATTGTTTTACTGTATTTATGGCGAATAAGAACGAAAGCTAAGGAAAATACAGTGAAGATGACGATGGCTTTAACTGGTTTGGACGACAATGAACCGCTTCGACCGACAGGTGTGAAACCAAATCTCGCTAAACTACGAATCATCAAGGAAGAAGAGATGAGAAAGGGCGGTATATTGGGTTACGGAGCTTTCGGCAATGTGTACAAAGGCGTCTGGGTACCTGAAGGAGAGAACGTAAAGATCCCAGTTGCTATAAAGGTTCTTCACGATGGTACGGGTGCGAACACATCCAAAGAATTTCTCGACGAGGCTTACATTATGGCTAGTGTCGAACATCCGAATTTACTGCAATTACTTGCAGTATGCATGACGTCGCAGATGATGTTAGTGACTCAGCTGATGCCTCTAGGCTGTCTACTGGATTTTGTACGCAGGTACAAGGATAAAATCGGTTCGAAACCATTGTTAAATTGGTGCACGCAAATTGCGAGAGGTATGGCCTATCTAGAAGAGAGAAGATTGGTTCACCGAGATTTGGCAGCGCGAAATGTCCTCGTCCAAACTCCAAATTGCGTGAAAATCACTGATTTTGGTCTTGCTAAATTATTGGATATTAACGAGGAACAATATAAGGCTGCAGGTGGAAAGATGCCTATCAAGTGGTTGGCATTGGAATGCATTCAGCATAGAGTATTTAATCATAAATCGGATGTGTGGGCCTTTGGGGTGACCATTTGGGAGGTCCTCACCTATGGTGGTAGACCGTACGAAAATGTTTCTGCTCGAAATGTGCCGGAATTATTGGAAAAGGGCGAAAGATTACCACAGCCCGCGATTTGCACGATTGATGTATATATGATTATGATTAAGTGTTGGATGCTTGACGCTGAATCCAGGCCTAGCTTCAAAGAACTGGCAGAGGATTTTGCAAAAATGTCCAGAGATCCTGGTCGATATCTTGCCATTAAAGGAGATAAGTACATGAGACTGCCTTCGTATACACTACAGGTAATTAATATTTATTCATATGTAAAACATATTTTTTATTACTATAATTATATTGGTATCAGTTAATTAAAGTTATATAATCCATTTCATTAGCGTTATAACTGCATCAAAATTATCAATAATGCTTCAAACTATTTATATCAATTTTCGTACATTTTTATACAACTCAAACTAAGATTCTAAAATACTAAAACCAATTGAGCCAAACATTCCGTTATGGTCAAGGTCCTCTTCAATACAAAAAAAAATATATATATATATTAACCAAATTAAGTGGTAAAAGCTCAAACAATTATAAACCATTAACAAATAAAATATATGAAAAAACTATGATATAATTGGCATTTGTTTTAGTATTTTAGAATTTTTCTTTAGAGCCTATTGATTACATTGTTTCAAACTAAGATATATTAGATAACGATCTCAGTAATAATCTAATCAATTTCTAATTATTAACATAATAAAATTAGCACATTCCTAACATATCTTTATAATATAATCTTTTTATTAACATACTTTTTTATAGTAATTATGTAACAGTTTTAATAATATAGTTTAACATCGTTTCAACTATTAATGTCAATTTGTAGGACGAAAAGGAGATGATTCGAAATCTTGCATCAGCGATGGATGGTCCTGAAACTCTGTTAGATGCTGGTGAGTACCTACAGCCTAAATCGCGGGCTCCACTTCCACCCACAATTTCCGCATCAAGTACTTCGGGTTCGCCGCCAATTACACCGGTAAAATCGTGCTGGCCGAACGGTAAGCCGCTCGCCGCTGATTCTCCGACGCCACAAAATCAACAAAACTGGGACAGAGAACTTTTGAGGTATGGAAATCATGAGAGTGGAAACGCGTCGCACGAGGCCGGCAATTCTGGTCAACGCGCGCATTACGCACATCCCAATGGTCACTGTGGACACGTCGCAGGGTCAGATAGCTCAAGTTCGAGATATTGTTCGGATCCATTGAAGATGGTCGGTGTTAGAGGTAAGCAAAATGTTAATTGTGAAAAAAATCGAATGAAATCTTCCTGGTTGTGACAATGATATTGAATCGAATAATATGAACATCACGGAATAAATTATTTATTTAATGAAGCAATGGAAAATTACAGATTGCGATGTGACGGATGATTGTTTCAATACGAACGTCGTGCAACAGCAAGCTCAAGTTGGAAACTTGAAACTAGATTTGCCAATAGATGAAAATGATTATCTCGTGCCGACGCCACAACCGTCAGTCAACGCGACGCAATATATAGATCTCATTGGGGATTCTAAGCCAACAGGTGAGTAGAAACTATAAATTTGCTATTATTTTTAGTAACTTTATCTATATTGTGTAATAGATATGCGTAGCAATTTTATCCATATTAAAAATAGATACATTAAACTTTGCTTTTGAGAGTTCAATATATTAATTTGTATTTTTATGTCTACATAATTTTACATATACCATAATTGCTAATTTATATATATGTGTCTATGTATATCTGTTTTTTTATAAAACCGAAATTATTTTTATTTTATCCAGAATCCGAAACAAAGCGATTGAACAATGGCTTCCGAAAATATCCAGACTTTCTAGCGATTCAGGGGAAGACGTCACTAGACAATCCGGAATATATAATGTCACAGGACGAAGGTCCGCTCACGCCACAGACTTTGGGTATTCCTACACCGGACTTGGACAAAGTCCTGCCAAATGGTGCCTTCGGGTCTCAAATTAGGCAACGAAGTTCCGAAGAAGAATCGGATCACGAATATTACAATGATTTTGATCGATTGGAACGGGAATTGCAACCGCTGAAACCTTTTAGAAAGAACGAAACGACGGTGTGATTTTAGTGATGCTATCGAGGATACGAAAATAATTCAAGAGTCTGATAGTATCAGGAAATCATATTGATGAAACCTTTCCTGGGACAAAAGCTGAATCTTGAAAGGAAAAGAAACATTGCTTTTGCATTAAAATGCTTTATTATTAAAGCCTCGTCTGACAGCGTTACAGTTACTCAATTTCCGAGTACAGGACACATTGTACTTATAAAGGACACTTCGCTCAAGTGCCGCGCTCGATTGTGATTAGACGTAAGCTAGAGACTCGTACGTATTACGAAATATAAATAAAACGAAAGAGACTATAATGATGTAATGAAAATATAAATCGTGCGATGATGATATTCGCGAACAAGTAGTGCAAAGATATTCTTAATGTGCCATTTGTGGCTTGTAAATAAATTACTTTTCGTACTAGCTTTTGAGGATGTAAGAAGCATTCTAGGACTTAATTCGCAACGACAGCGTCAATATTGTCTTTGCTTAACAGTTTTTCTTCAGATCCGTATTAAGGCATTTTGTCCTTGCCATTGCAAACAAAATATATAGTCCTTATACATATAAAATGGTTGAAAATGTAGAAAACGACACATATAAATAATTTTATTTCTTTGATTAAATCTGTTCTACATTTGTCTTTGTAATAATGATTCTGTGTATTATTACGGTCCAAATTCTTTAAAATTACGTAGATCTTCATAGACTGTATAAACTTAAACACGTCTCACTTTTCTCATTACTCACTTTTATAAAGATATCTATGCACCCTCTAAAAGCTACCCATTCAGCACAGATCATTCCATACGGTAACATCGCATTACAGCAATGTTGCAAGCTTCTGCGCTATGGGTAATATTCACAATGACGATATTTTTCAATAAACTCTTAAAAATACAGATCAAATTTTACAATTGAAAGATTATATCGCAAAGTATAAACAAAAATTAAAGTTGTCCACAGCGATCACTTGCGAACTTTGAAGAGATTCATGGTCGTTGTTGAAACTTTAATGGCAAAAACGGTTTTAGGCATTTTTGAGCGGAATACTTGAAATGTATCACAGGAAATCGCTCAATACATTTTACATTACATACGTGCTATTTTAATATTTTTTATTCGATTTCTTTTCTCAAATACAGAACAAACTAGTTAATGACATTTTATGTAATTAAATAATGAACTTCTTATGTCCTTTTGTAACAAACAAATTCAAATGTACTGTTAACTAAAAATGTCATTTTAATATTAACAAAGATTTAATATTTCATATGTAGAATATAACGATTTATATATATTCAAAATGGCAATGTTTTTTAAATTTTATGTATGTTTGATATAAACTTTTGTTAGAAGTTAATTTATGTTTTTCAAGATGTTTTAATATTTGTAAAGTGTTCCGCTTAGAAAGATAAAAATTAAGCGGTCCCGCTACAAAAGCCAGCTTGCAACAACGTTCCATGATATAAATCTGATTAATAATAGTCTTTGTTTTAATCTGCTTTATATATCATAATGCGGAAGTAGACAAAGAAGAAATCAGTTATTTGTCGCTCAAACTGTTAGACGTTAGGGCAATCGGGTCCAAATATTTGTGCGGTAAACCGCTAACTGTGATATGAATTATTTTATTTTCTTCCGATGACTTGAAAATCGCAATGATTAGCACTTTCCCTTTCTCTGCAATAAATGACGACAGCGAAGCTACATTGTCCTATTTTACTGCCGAAGATGAATTTGCCTTGCGTTGGGATTCAAACCATCGCAGAGAAACGCGACTCTACTTAAAAATAGAGGAACAAAGAGACTCAAAGTGTTTTTCTTTTCCTCTCATGCCATCATCTTTGTAGTGAATCAGTAAAAATTGGCTTTGGGATGGGAATTGTCAATTATTTTCAATTTTTATACGTGAAAAATACGATTTGTACATAGTTTAGCTAGTAAGTAAACGGAAATCTCTACAAGCGTAAAAAATTGAGAGCAGTCGAACGAAATCAGTAATTATATGTCACCAGGATACGGCGATCCGTAATGTAACCGCACCAAGTAACAGTATGATAGGACGTGCCATGTTGTACAGAAAAAAAGAAAAAATATGACAGAGCAAATTTTATAATGTAATACGAATTTTTATTTAATAAATTTGCGGGAACTCTGTTCTACGAGCCTTGCATTTGCTATAGATAAGCAGGAACGTGCACGAGATTGATGATTTTTATGGAAATATTATTAACATCTTATAATCAATACAACCATCATTTTATGACTTGGAAAAATAATATTATATTATTGTAATTATATAATTTTTCAGTTAATAACATTCCATACAGCATAGATTATTCCAACAACATTGCAATATTCTAATAACATTGCAGTAACACTGCGACATTGCAGCAATATTGTTGTAAGCTTCAATGTTGTATAGAACATTGGTAACTTCGTTTCTCTAATTATGATACTTTTCTCATAATATCATAATATTGTTTTATAAAGCAATCAAATCAAATAATTCAAAAAAATAAAAGGAAGAAAATATATGTATATGTCGGATTCAAAGTATCTACTTCTCCATTTTCAAATCGTTCAATAACATTGATATTATCTGTGGTATCAGTATTTTTTGTATGTGGGCAATCAATGTTATTTTTCAGTAAAGAACAAAGAATAAATGTAATTAAATATAAAATATATTCGTTTTTCCGTGTATGTAACATTGAAAACACGTTATTGATCATTCACTACCACGAAGTATTTGCATATTTTCCTTATCGTAATCGTATTCTATGATGATTAAAATGAAGTCGGAGGTATTGTATTTGCAAAACAATGCTAGCAAGAAACGAAGTATTATATAAGTACAGATTTTCAATCTCGCTGCATCCCGTGCAGTATCTTTACACGTAATAATGTAGCCAATACGTATCGTGTACATTGTGTTAAGTGTTACTAATTATTATTATTGTAAGATTCTTTTTGTAATATATCATTCATCGCGACGCATTACTCGCCGCACGAGGAAAGACCCGTGATTTTTCTTGCGCGGATCAAGAAAATGTCTTTCCATTTTCCTCACTCTCATACATTTGGTTTAATCTTATGTAAATTGAATTGCGACTGAGCATGTTAAAATTAGAAAGTGTACAGTGTAATCGAACGTTATGTAATTTTCGAGGAGTTGCATTTGCCATTCGGTTGTGGACATAGAATTTATAGATCTTTATTATATCATTATATATCATAAAAATTTATTGTAATAAAGAACAATCATTCTTACCGTTTGTCGTTTTCTTTAATCTTAATAATTCAACGTTGTGTAAATTATGAATATTTTTCAAGAATATTTTTCAGGATGCAATATTTGAATGTATATATGCATAAGGAAAATGTATATACGACGAAAAAAGATTATGTTTCTGTTGAATACTTTCCTCATTAGATTCTCAGAACTGTTCTTGTGCACAAATATTATTTTTAAAAAAGATACAATCTGCATGCCAAATAATCTTAAAATAAAAATATATACATATATTACATATATATACATGTATGTGTATATATATATATATCTAAAATACCGGTTATAATATTAATTTTCTGTTTTACCAAATGCTATATATCTATTCTGTCCTTCATTTGTTCGATTCTTATGCATATTTCATGTTTACTTCTTATATTTGTATATGTATTCAAAAAAACACGTAAAATTAAATCAAATTTTATTATCATTCTTTTATGCGATATTGATTATTCTTACTGTAGTTATATTTCTGCTGTACTTATATTTCAAACTAATAGGATTGATGATCATACCGATATTTAAAAAAAAAGTAACTTTTGAATTTATTTACATTGACTCAGAAAGCATGGGACATTCCAATTGCAACAATATGTTAAACTTTGTTGCAATATTGCTGGAATGTTTCTTGATGTGTGGATTTATAATTAGTATAATTAGTGTAGAATATAACAAGTAGATATACAACGCTTAAAAAAGATTATTCAAATCTATCAAAATTAATTATTGATTATTCTGATCAATATTGTATTATATTATAAATACATAAAGAAGAAATACATTCATCTCATCATTTCATACTAATACAATATACAACTGCACGAAATTATACGAAACTATACGGAAAAGCACGAGAATGCATATAAGGAATTATTACGTCATCTACAATTCTTCATATTCAGTCTTGGTCAGTCTGGCAAACAACATAGTGTTTATCGGTATCTTTATAACTTAAATTAATTTGTTATATTTACATACTCGGTTTTCAATGTGACTAATAAAATATATATTGCGTATCAAATTGATACGCATATTAATATTAATACTAATATCAATTATAGAGAGAACATAATAAAACCAAATTGAATCACATTCAACAAACGTTTACGTAAGAATGTTTACCCAGTGATCGTGTATAGTATAGCATTTTTTAAGTACATGTATAATAACAAAAAATAAGACAGATATCAAAGCAGATGACATGGATACTGTTCATGATCCATATTTGAGACACTTGTTCGATGGTGACCCGATATTTAATGTCTACAATGAGGAGGCTACAAACTTGTCGGTCGGAGCACCCGGTCCTGACCTATTAAAACATTGTGCAGAAATACTGAATAAATCGACGCAACATAGATTGGTAAGAATCAATTACTTTAATATTGTATTTGTTAAATTTGCATTTGTCAGACAATATATTTAAGGCTCCTGTTAACTCACCATTACTATCTTGGATTATGACAAGTTGCGACGAGAAATTATACAATAAAAATTCTTACAGAAAATTATATTTGAATATAAATTTTTTCTAATAAAACAACGTTTGCAATCGAATAGATTTAAAATATACCAATTTTATGTTAAGCTGTAATAGTAATACTTATAATTAATTTAATAATTATATAATATCGTTGCTTGCATTTATTGAACATTTTATGAGTTATTCTAAACCCTAAATAAAAAACATATATATATATATATATATATATTTATTGATATTTTATAAATATGCATATTAATGGAAATAAATGTCGCCGTAGGAGGAAGAAAAAAAGGAAGGAAAATATTACCTCTTTCAATATGGTATTACGGCAGGTCTTTGGGAATGTCGCGATGAATTAGCTAAATTTTTAAGCAGGCGATATGGCAATTCCGTAATGAGAGAGCACTTAATATTAACGTGCGGAGCGTCACATGGTCTTCAACTATTATTGAATACTATACTCTCACCAAATGGTATTATTTTTGTAGAGGAAGTTACTTACATGATTGCTCTAGATGCTTTTAAACAATTTCCCTTAATGCGAATAGTTACAGGTACGTGATACTATATTTGTAAAACAAAAATATTTAAATCTGTTACTTAAATATATAAAAAATAAAATGTTCCTACAAAATTCAACATTCCTAGAATGTTATATAAATATTAAAAAATCCTTTATTATTTTTTTATTTCATATAATTCCTAGAATGTCATATAAATATTAAAAAATCCTTTATTATTATTTTTATTTCATATAGTGCCAATGAAAGATGACATAGTAGATCTAGATGCATTGGAAAAAATAATAATTGAAGAGAAGACAAAAGGCAACTTTTTTCTAAACGATCAAAAAATATTTTGGGCAATGTTCTATACAATACCAATTTTTCATAATCCAACCGGAATGACATTGTTGCCTGGTAATCTAAATATTGTGGTTCCATTATATATTTTTTTAATCAATAAATGAAATTTTGTTCTTTTAAAAAACAAAAATTGAAAAATCTGAAATATATAAGTCTATTGTTTTTGATACGTGAACAACGTAGATTATTTTTCTTCGTAGATCAGTGCAAACGTTTAGTGGAGATTGCACGAAATAATTCTATAGTGGTAGCCTGCGATGATGTATACAATTTGCTTTATTATGAGCAAGGATTTCCGCCACGACGCTTATTTTCTTACGATGATCCACAAGATTCAAATTATAAAGGAGGGAACATTGTATCAAATTGTTCGTTCTCTAAAATTCTTTCGCCAGCAATTCGCTTTGGCTGGCTCGAATGCAGTGCGCGTATAGTGAATATTGTAAAAACATCGTAAGGAACCTTATACTTTTTTTTTTCAAAAAAGTTGTACTATACGAACAAACCATTTATTGAGTCAAATTCGTTTTTATTAATAATTTACATAAAAGTCTCTATTAATCATTAAATATTATTAATGCTTTATGTAGATGTATTATTTATGCATTAATGTAAATTATATTGATTAGCTAAAATATTGTAACTAATATTATTACAACTATTTTATTGTATGATTTTAACTATTTTAGAGGCATAATGTGCAGCGGTGGTGGAGTTAACCATTACGTTTCCGGAATAATTGCGAGTATGCTTCATGAAAATCTCGAAGACGAGTATCTTGACAGGATTATAAGAATCTATAAGGTGTGTTACATCATGCTCATACTATAAATATCTTTATGCTCCAAAAGTATAATATCGCTTTCTTAAAGTAATGATAATTATACAAAATTCATTAACACAATCATAAAAATAGATTGTGTATGCTCTCATAATTTTACAATTATTTCTTTTAATATAAAATTCTTTTATGCTATTATTTACTATAAAAGCTAGATAAAAATAAAATAAATAAGAGTTAATTTATAGGAACGATTAGATACACTTTGTGCAACTTTGAATCAATTTCTGCCAAACTGTTGTTCTTATCGGCGACCAGAAGGAGGTTATTTCGTTTGGATACATCTTCCCTCGGGTATAACGAATATTTTTTCTTATATAATATTTAAAATATAATAGTCATAAAGTAACCATATTGAAGTAATTATAAAACAGTAATTGAGTAATTATGCCAGAATATCAAATTCTAAAATAATTATACAACTATAATTTTTGTATTGTACCCTTTTAGTTATACGTATGTATACTTTTACTAATTTATTTCATTTTTTAAATAAAATTATGTGCTGTTTTTAAAGATATAGATGCTACCAAATTCATCAAATGGTGTCAAAAGAAAAAAAAAGTATCAGCGATACCAGGTGCTCGTTTTTCATATACAGGTAAAGCAAAGAATTTTTTACGTGTAAGTATAAGTTTTCACACGAAAGAAGTTTTGGAGACTGCGACACAAACTTTATGCAAAGCACTTTTAATGTATCTTTTTATTGATAATGGCCACAGAAAATAAATTTTTAAATTCCCTAATTTTCCCAGGTTTTCCAGATAAAAATGAAAAATTTTTTAATATAAAATATGTAAATTTTAACACATTTAAAGTTAAGAATTGTAAGAAAGTTAGCCTATGTTATTAAAAGCAACGCAGAAAAGGTTAGTAGCATACTAAAATTTTAGATGCAAATTCAAGGCAACAAAAAATAAATTAGTATTAGAAAAAAGAATGCAGTTACGAAAAAAAGAGATCAAATAAAAATACTGAATTAAATCTAAATTTTAATTATTTTATTAAAATCGTTTAAAGTGTGCGAATAGATGCAAATTCAAGGCAACAAAAAATAAATTAGTATTAGAAAAAAGAATGCAGTTACGAAAAAGAAACCAAATAAAAAAATACTGAATTAAATCTAAATTTTAATTATTTTATTAAAATCGTTTAAAGTGTGCGAGTTTTGAACGTATTTCACTATAAATATATTTAGATATAATATTACAAAATTATAACAATTATCTGGAATTCGAGCAGTTTAAGGAAATTGTGAGCAAATTTCAAAATTCCAGACATTTCCCCCTGACTTTTCCGGTTTTCTGTGGCAACCATGTTATTAAACATCAAGTTAAATGTACAAAAGATATTACAATAGATATTACAATAGATATTACAAATAAGAATGACTCAAAAACATAATCAAATTATTTTTAATCAAATTAAAATTTAGAAAAAAGTTCATAAAAATTATGTCAAATACAGTAATTTTACATCATTGTTATCGACTTAGATTTTATAAACAAAATAAAAAAGGAAATATTATAAGATAAAAATTTATACGTATAGATATACGAGTATATAAAATATAAAATGTATTTTATAAAATTTCTATAAAAAATGTATTTTTTAAATATTTCATATATAGAATTGCTATTGTAATTATAGTCTATTTTTATAAATTATAACTGTGTATGTGACATGATGTAATATATTAATTAATCATAAAAGTTGTAAGTTTATAATTATAATAACTTATTTACAAACTTAAGTAAAGGTATTTTAAAAACTATGAATTAAAAAATATGACACACTAAAGTTTTGATTAAAAAATTTATATTATTTGGATAATTGTTACGAAAACACTTTTCTTCAAGTAATCTAAGTGTTTAGGATATAAATTTCTATAATTAGGACGTACAATTATTCTCAAATGTAAACCAAATTTCACGATACAAATTGCTATTTTTATAGTAAAATTCTGAAAGAATCTTGATACATACGCATGTACAAAGTAGTGTCTAAGAGAACATTTTTGTATAAAATAAATGAATATTTCAATAAATTGTATTTTCGACTAGAATTCTTTGAAATTTTTTTTTTATTGTCTATTTTTATTATTAATTCAGATTCTTTAAGCAACTGTAATCCTAAATATCGCATACCACAAAAATATGATACATATTATACATGCATATGTATAACATTGTATATACATATATACATCTATATATGTATATATATCGTACATATGTATATACCCAATATTTATATACAGGGTGTCTCGTAAGTTTTGGCCAATCGCTTTTATGTAGATAGAGCGGACTAAACTCAGTCGAAAAGTCCTGTACCATTTTGCAATTTTCGTAATAATTAACAAAATATTAATTATTAAAAATTACCAAATATTGGTTTTGAATAACTTTTTACTCAAATATCAACTTTACAGAAAAACTGCCAAAGACAAAAATCATTAATTTTCTTCTCATAAAGTTCTGAGAATTTTTTCAGATTTTTTTCAGAATTTTTTAAAATCGTATTTTCTCATGTTGGTAAAAATAAGAAAATGCAGTACTAAAAAGTTGATAAAAAATTCTGGAAAAATTTTTAAAGTTCTATGAGAAGAAAATAAATGATTTTTGTATCTTGCAGTTTTTCTGTAAAGTTAATAGCATTGGAGTACAAAATTATTCAAGACCAATATTTGGCAATTTTTAATAATTAATATCTTGTTAACTATTGCGAAAATTACAAAATAATAGAGGACTTTTCGACTCAGTTTAGTCCACTCTATCTACACAAAAGTAATTGGCCAAAACTTACGGGATACTCTGTATATAATGTATAAAAGTACTGGATAATAAAATATATTATAAAAGTGAGTATATATTTTTTTTATTACATAATTAAATTATATACATTTGTATACAGTAAAAAGCAACATATTAATTCAAATTCAAAATTGCAAATTATTAAAATCAAATTTATTCAGAATCACCTAATAACTCTTTTTGTTTAGTTTCCAACATTTGTTCAGCTTTATTCGTATATTGATGACTAAGAATATCTATATAACTTTCTATTCTGAACACTAGATCTTTAGCTAGATTTTCCTTTTGCTTTACTGTCTTAATTTGCTTATTGCGTACCTGTCTAACGTTGTCACAACATTTCACATAAAAGCTTTTTGCATTTTTAGATAACATTTCTCTGTGTTCCTTTGTTACTCTGTAATAGAGAAATATACATATATATATTTTTGTACTAATCTGAATTAAAACAATGAACTTTTTTTTTCTCATTAAGATAACAGTATTAATAATATATATGTAGAGAATATTATTTTCTAAAAAACTTACTTAGGAATAGGAACATAAATTGTAGTTCCATCTTGTTGTGGATTTAACTTCATCTGATTTTTTGTAAGGCTTTTTAGAATATCTGGAATAGCTTGTGGAAAAGTAGATACATTCAGTACTATCAATTTAGGCTTACGACTAATCTGTGCAAGCTCTTGCAATGTGAAATCTTTGCCATCAAACTTGACAGACAACATTTCAATGGCACCTACACTTGATCTTACTGACAAATGTTGAATAAAATCATCTTTTAATCTTTCAATTGCATTATCGAGTTGAGATATTAATTTATTAACATCAACAACTTGTTCAAACTCATTATAATCAATGTGTTGTGTCTTCTGTTTCTTTTCGCCACGATTTTTACTTTTTGCCAATAGATCAGAGGTAATAGAAAAATCTCTTGTATTATTCGTTTTGATGAAATTGCAAAGAGAAAAATTTGAAACATCACAACACTGAACGATTCGCAGAGATCTTTGTTGGTTCTGAAGATAATATATTACTTTATTTGATGAACAATGATGCATATATTTTTGTCTTAGTTTTAGTGCTGAAATTACTGTATAATTTTTTAACTGATGATTAGCACAGAAACGTATGCCTATTAAACTTCCCATTTTTTCATTATCATAAAATGATCAATACAACCATACGGTATTATATTTATATCCAATATATTCGGATATTTATTTAGTAGTATTCGCAACCGTGCTTTTAAACAATATACATATACACGTGATAACTAATTTGATCGTGTTTGTAATTGAAGTTGAGTACCTAACCTTAAATAATAATACTCCCTAAGGGGCTCCGTACAATAAAAGGAACAGGGAACAGAGTTCAACAGAGAATTCAACCTATCAGAAACTATGTATTCCACAATACATGATTTCTGATAGGTTAAAATTCTTACTCTCAGTTCTTTGTTCCTTTTATTGTGTGGAGCCCCTAATATCTCGGAAGCATGTACCAGAGAGAAACCTGAGAGAGGACATGACGGCCCAAAACCCCTGTAACCGCAAAATGCTGCCGCGCACTATTGCTTTCTGACTAAAGTGGATGTAAACTACATAGCAACGTCCACTTTTCTTATAGCGTTTTCGGCCCGACCGGGTTTGCACGAACTTGGGTCGGAAAATGCTTCACTATTGGTTGACGTTACACGCTCTACCAATAGGAGAGCACGAAACATCATTACTTCAACCCAAGTTGGTGCGAACTCGGTCGAGCCGAAAACAGAGTACATCGTCCATTTTTCAAAAGTGGAGATGATAAATCGATATTTGGTTCATGTAGCACGATCATATGAACCAAATATCGATTATTCATCTCCACCTTTGAAAAGTGTACTCTTTGTGTAGTAAATATTGTGTATAATCACACATATTAAAATGAATAAATAGGAATCTCTTATACTTTTACTACATCCAAAAATATAGGGGCTGGAAACAAAATATAAGTTTTTTTCATTTTCCTAAGTATATTGAAAGGTATGTTAAAGATTATGTAAAATACTTTCCAGATGTCATACAAATGGATTGTGACACCATGTCTCTTGATGCTGTTCAAATTCAGTAGTCCGTAAATCCTCAACATGGCTGACAGTCATGTGATTGGTGGCCACCGACATCAAAGAAGCCGATAGCTACTGTCGCTACTGTATGTTAGTACTATTGCTAGATTCACACTGTATCCGATTTGCGTCGTACGACGCTCTGAAACCAATTAGAAAACAGGATTCCGATGGATTTTGCTTCGTATCATCGGAATCCTGTTTTCTGATTGGTTGCAGACTGTCGTATGACGCAAATCGGATGCAGAATCCAACATAAGGGTGCTATTTCATTTGTGCGTTTTGTCGTACGACAAATATGTACAGAACAGAAAGGTTCTTGGAAAGGATCTCTCTATCCCATAGCCAATCAACAGGCTTGAAAAATTTATCGTACGACAAAAACGCACAAATGAAATGGGGTGATCCCGATTGACCACGGCTCGATTGGACACCACCAATCACAGCGACCGGTGCTTAGGAGCTTTGTAGTCTCAAGCGCTGTGAGTAGCTCGAGTCCAATTGAGCCGTGTCCAACTGGGTGCCACCCCTTTGGTTGGATTAATCTTTCCTATTGATTGACGTCACCCGCTCTACCAATAGGAGAGCACAAAATGCCATTAATCCAACCCAGGTTGGTGTAAACCTGGCCGGGCCGAAAACGCTATAACTTAACCAGCCTAGTAACTGTAATGAAATAGAAAGAGATAGAAATAGTTTTATCTCTTTCTATTTCATTACAGTTACTAGGATGGTTAAGTAAACCGACGATGGTAAAAATGGCCCTTAGGACGGTATTCATAGTCGGTTCTTATTTTAAAACCGTCTTAAGTAATGTCTTAAGTCACTAATGCGGCCTTCTGATTGGTTCACGACATCTTAAGACTGTACTTAGGACGGTCTTAAATATAAGATCCGACTATGAATATCGGCCTTAGAGTCGTTTATCAGAGGCCTAGTTTCCACCGAGGGTTAAAACCGGGTCAGAATGTAAGAACCAACTACAGTCGAGCATTCCCCTGTCGTTCGACTGTAACAGGGGAATACTGGATTTAGTTGGTTGGTTCATACATTTTGATCCAGTTTAAATCCTCGGTGGAAACTAGGCCAGAGAGGCGCAACCGGCTTAAGTCAGTATGACAAAGGTACTAAGGAGAGTATTAAACAAGGCCGACATGCTATGAAACTGTCTTTAAACTATGATTATTGATTCGGGGGTTACCTCGGACCTACAATAGGTGTTTTAAGCCTTAATTCGTAAGAAATTGACCAATTACAGTCGAATCCGAGAAGAATAAGCGACTGTGATTCGCCCATTTCTTATGGCTTAAGGGGATGCTGGAGGGACCCAATTATCGATATTGCAGTTTGATCAAAATCTCCGAATTGATCAAAATCTTCGAATTGGTTAAATGGAATAAAAAATCCTTTTACAGGATTAAAATAAACGCAAAATCCTGACGTGGTGCAGTGGATTTTATACTATAATAAAAAAAAAGTTAAATTGTTCAACTTACTCTTCGTCTTTTTCTAATCTTTAGAACTAGAAAAAGACAAAGAGTAAGTTGAATCGAGATTAAAGATGATCTGCGTTGGTGGAAACGGACCTAAATGGAATAAAAAATCCTTTTATAGGATTAAAATAAACGCAAAATCCTGACGTGATGCAGTGGATTTTATACTATAATAAAAAAAAGTTAAACAAATTTTTTTACTTTTTTTCGATTTTAGTATAACTTCCACTGAATCACATCAGGATTTTGCGTTTACTTTAATCCTGTAAAAAGATTTTTTATTCCATTTAGTCAATTCGGAGATTTTGATCAAACTGCAATATCGATAATT
>NW_017296637.1:574990-603410 GCF_001594075.2 Trachymyrmex cornetzi | reverse complement strand
GGCTGCGGTCCACTTGACGCTACAAACGCTTCTAAGCGTTCTTTGATTAGTCAATTCGTAAAATTCTTTGTTCTGATTGGTCGCTCAAACGCTTCGAAGCGTTTGTAGCGTCCAGTGGACCGCAGCCCCAATCTGAGCGAAGAATCATAAAACGATTGCAAAACTGTTGAATCTGCTGAACGCAGCCGATGTCGCTAGTGTACAAGAACTTCCAACTTCCAAGAGTTAGGTCACACGAAAAAGGCCGGGATGGCCGCTCTCAGGTTTTTCTTTGAAACTGTGAATTTATAAAGTATTTCTATGGGTAGATTATTAGATTTTAGATTCAGTTCCTATAAATTGTTTCTTAATTCTTGTAGCAGTGTTATGCTCACGTTTGTGGTTACACATCGAAAATTTATACTAGCAAACTTGTGATATTGTTATTAATTGAAGCAATTTTACATCTCTCACTTCACATTAAAAAAAGTATGTACGAGAAACACGTGATATTAACATTCCTAAACTAAAAGTAAATTTAAATTATATTTTTGTTTATATTTAAGCATTTTAAACAATTCAAGAATTATATATATACATATATATACATATATACGATTTTTAAATCGTGTAATATATGTTATTTTTATATTTTTTATATAAAAATATATATGGAAGTGTGATGATAACCTTAATATACACTATCTTGATTATTGAGAGCATAATTAAGGTTATGACTCACTTATTGTATGCATATAATATATTTATGTATATTATAATATATATGTATATAAATATATATACATATATCCAACATGGGCTGTATTTCAAAATGTACTGCTAGTACTGAAAATCTATAATGCATGTAATGTAAAATATAGATTTTTAGTACTGGCAGTAATTTTTGGAACACAACCTTTATAACTTATATAATTTATAATTATTTATTAACCTTTATAATATTGATTTATAAGTTTACATGCTGTATTATTTATTTTATCTTGAGAATTTTTTCAAAGTTACTATTTCTTTGCTATTACTTGCTTGCGATTGTATTTTCTTGTACTTTTTTCGTTCTATATTTGTAATAAAATGGATATGTTCAAAGTTTCTAAAGAAAAAGAGAAAAGATAAAAATCAAATAAACAGATCTCTGTTTTGATAAAGTTAAAATAGTTGATTTTTTTGTAAAATTAAAGCAATATCTTTGCCGCAAGTAAAATGTAAAGTACAATTAAGAGATGCTATAAATATTCTTCATCCTTTGGTGTGTTTCAACCATATACCGTTGTAACATTTGTATCAAATTTAACACATTGTAAGTATTCCAAACAGTCCATTCAAATTTATGCGTTAATTTAATACAAGATGAATATGTTACAAGGTAACACAAAATCATTTAAAAATTAAACATAAAAAAGGGATATACTAATACAGTTTATGTAAATAAACTATGGAAACATTTTTTTTAATTGACATTTATGCTATGTTAAGTTAATACATATTTTATTTATTTATCTTAGAATTTACATTTGTAAAAACATTATTTTAATATTATTCGTTTACTTATTCATAAAATGTTATTTTAACAATAAAAAATGTTGGATATTAATTTAACACAAACTATTTAAATAACATAATTGCATTATGTTAAAATAACACTTAAATATGTTAAAAAATTTAACAAAATATTAACAAGGACTTATGTAGACTATTTCTAACACAAATACGAAATATTTTTTAGTGTGTAAATTTGCTAATATAAGTTGTGAATTTATTACTGTAAGTATAACTACTATTTTCAGAGTAATTTTTTGTTTGGATACAAATAGATACGGATAAGTGACTGCCATAAATTATTGAAAATTAGAAAACAAACTTTTAATTCGATCAACATGAGTAAAACGCCTGTTTCTATCCTCCAAGAGATGATGGTAAAGCAGGGTATGATACCTGATTATGAGTTGATACATGATGGTGGAGGCCGTCACGTAAATACTTTTACGTATCGAGTTACATGCGATAGTCTCAGTGCAACTGGTACAGGTCGTTGTAAAAAAGATGCGAAACACGAAGCTGCTAAAGCTATGCTAACAGAGATTGCTGCACATAGAAATTATCCGCAGTTACCAGCTGCTAATACACCAACAGTGTCTCCGCCAAAGTCACCATTTCATTCTGTTCCTCTTCCACCAAAGATAGCAAATATACCTTTTGTTAACGCCGTAGGTGAATTGCAGGTAATTATCTTAAATTTATATAATTACTTTTGCAGCCACATGTATCTATTGGTTTATTTATCACTATGTTTTTTCAGGAACTTTGTGCTGAGAACAATTTGCATGAGCCAGAATATATTCTTATCCGGGACGTTGGACCACCACATGCTAAAGTCTTCACCATTCGATGTAAAATGTCTAATTTTGAAGAAGATGGAATAGCAACTACAAAAAAGCAAGCAAAACACGATGCAGCGAAAAGAATGGTGGATAAAATAAAGGGTCTTAGGAATAATTTATATGATTTCTGTCAACAGAAAAATGAAGATTCTTCAAACTCTTCCATTACAACTATTGATACAGACACATTGAATAAAAATGCAGAAGAACGCTATCGCGCATTGATCAAATCGAGAAAAATTAACTTAGGTCTTAAATTAGCAGATTACCACACTTACTGGAGAGATTCCTTGGAGACAGATAAGCGTGATAAAATATTAGAACAATTGGAATGTATATTCACCAATGAAACGATTGACATTGACTACATTACCGAAGATGGTATAATGGAAAAGATATCTCAATTATCAACTGTACTATCAGAGATTGATATAACAGTTAATATGAACGATATTACTTCAGATAAATATTATATAAAATCAATACAGCTTAATACGTGTCCTCTTCTCACACAGTTTGGTATGGGCAGGAGTAAGTTGGAAGCTTCTTGGGAAGCATTATCCCGAATCATAAAATCTATTAAATTACTTTTATCGTAGAATAAAAGATTGTTAAAATTAAAAATACAAATCAAATTTTTCATAATATTAATAATACTTATGAAAAATTTTTTTTCGATCTTATACGTTTTCCTCAATCTTACACAATTTCACACAAAGTTTTTGGATTGACATATTCAAATTTTAATTTTACGTTGTAATTTTGTTTATTATATGAAATGTTTATTTTTATAAAATTTCTTTACTTTTAAATTGATGATATATGCAAAATTACAAAAAAATTATATTTTATTACGGATTATCTTAAATTTTGAAAGTAGAAAATATTTTCGTTTTTATATTTTTATGGCATAATTAATCTAATCGTGCAGAAGGCTGTTACTTTTTGTGATTGATTTATATAGCGTCAATCATTCAATGTATCTTATTTTGTAGTTACTATTCTTAAGTACAATCTTACCTGGATATATGCGAAACATTGTGATTTATTTTATTAAAAAATGTATATTTTTGTATACTTTCTAATTATTTAAATATATGATGTTTGTATTCTAAATATGAAATAAACATTTATATATATAAATTTAATTACATTAATTTAATTTTTATTGAACATTTAACTATATTAATTTTTTATTGTTTGATTTGACGGATATCACAATGTAAGAATAATACACAAAATTTTATACCCGATATAATTTAAATATAATTTTAAATAATTTATTGAAGTATTTCTCTTTAATTATTACACATATAATAATATCTTATTTAATATTTTATTTAATATCACATAACAATGCTACACCTCGAAGTGTCCAGTGTCGGGGATTATAATCTGTTTCAAAGTCGATAGAACCCACATATTTTGCGTCTGTTCTTTGAGGCTTCCTATATATAGGACATTCATATAATTTTGGATCTTTACCAGCAGTTGTATTTATTGCGAAAATATAAATAACCGGCATTTGTTCGTAAAGAACTTTTGGTCTACTCTCAACGAGTTTGCCAGCCTTTCTATCAAGCGACGCTCCTTCCAGAAATAAACCGTGAACGTAAACTCCTTCTTGAGGCTGACTTTTAATGTCCTCTTTATTATAACGCGTAATCACGTTTTGCAAAACTACGGAATCTAAAGCCCAACCCTTATGCGCTCTGGTTACTTCCTAAAATTCATTTATTTAATTGAAGTTAAAACAACTTAAATAATAAAAGACAAAATTAGTTATTGCAACGAAATTAAATTGCAAAATGGTAAAGGACTTTTCGATTCAGTTTAGTCCGCTCTATCTATACACAAACACTTTTTGTCAAAATTTACCGGACACGCTGTATGCAGGGTGTGTCCTAAGGGCGGCTGTTACCAACGCCGATTAACTTAATCGACGATTAATTCAATCGGCAACAGCAAGACTGTATATCGTTCTTAACCTTATTTCTTCGTAATATACTTTTATCTGTGCGTTCCTATACTTAAATGTCCTATACTGTTATAAAAGTAATGAAAATCTTCTATCTATAATAGTAACTCTGCTGATTGAGTTAATCGTCGATTAAGTTAATTGACGTTGGTAACAGTCGCCCTAAATATTCTAAAAGATTTTAAGGGACCTCAAAGAGAGGATTTCTTTTAAGGTCGGAATCAGACTGCGCATTGAAGAATGAGATTGAAGATTGAAAGATTGAAGTTTGACCAATCAAAACAAAAGGAACCAAAATTTCTTTGTCCTTATTGGTGAAATTTCAATCTTTAATCTTTAATCTCAATCTTCAATGCATAGTCTGATTCCGGTGTAAGACGAAGATTTCATATGATCATATGTTCGAAACGGCTTAATTTCAAAAATACATGGTGTCAAAATTGAAAAAAGTTTTGTTTTTTCCAAAAATTTCAAAAATATTTGGGTTATTTTGATAAAACTTTATATGTGTTTGAAAGATATAAAGCCTCATCTTTTGACACTATACATTACTTTTTTATTCAATTAGGGGCGGGCCCAAGGATAAGCGGATATACGCTTTTTTTTACGAAAAAAATTAATACGTCACTGATTTTTCTTGCGTTTGAAATTTTTTTATGACAAATGAGATAAATCAGCAAAAAAATTTCTAATATTTTCGATGCAATAATAATAGATCTTTTTAATATTTTCGATATAATAAGCCATTTCTGAGATCATTATCTACTAAATCAAATAAAATGATTTCGCAATGTACGAATTCGAATTTATTTATTTTCCGGAAATAGCTCATTCTACCAAAAATATTAAAGAAATCTTTTTTCTGTTGATCATCTCAATTAGCATAAAAAAATTTCAAATTTAAGAAAAATCAATATAGTACACACCACTTTTTTTTTTCTCGAAAAAGTGTACCCACTTATCTTTGGACCGCCCCTGATTGAATAAAAAAAATAATATAAAATACTATAACTCGGAAAAAGATAAGACTTTTATGTTCTTCAAACACGTACAAAGTTTCATCAAAATATTCCAAAATTTTTGGGAAAAACAATTTTATTTTCAATTTTTACATTATGTATCTTTGAAATTAAATCGTTTCGAATATAAAATATAGTCATATAGGTTTTCGTCTTGAATTTGTGTGAGGAGGGAATCACCCTTTAAAATTTTTTAACGTACTCAGGATACACCTTGTATATTTTATCATTAAGTATGTGATATATAAATTTATTAACTATTAACATTACAATTTTTAATACTTCCTACCTGTCTCATGGCCGTTAAAAATCCTTGTGGATTAAAAAATCCGGTCATCCAAAATACTCTTGGACGACCATGAATGCACCATTGTCTGAACTGATGGTCTCTTTCTAAAAGCTCCGTATACCAGAAACCTAAAGTTGCCGATTCCCAAGATATTTTTAACCATTTATCCGGGATACGTGCGTCATACATCGCATCTAATGATTTTCGTAAGCCTTGACTCATTATTATGGTACCTTCGATGGCCAGCTTTAAATCCGTTAAAGTACTTTGTACTTCTTTGATGACTCGCGAAATTCTAAAAAGAATCGCAGTTAAGAAAATTAAAAAGAGTAATGATTTGTCTTATCTTTTTTACTATATAAAACATATAATGGTATTTCACAGACAATATATTTAAACTCATTTTATGTATGATAGACGAGAAGGAATATTACCGGTCTATTTCTTGTCTTAGAAAAATGTTCATAGGTAATAATGGACCCATTCTTTGAAGCGCTTCTTTTACTTCAAAGGAATTGTATTGCTTAGGCAATTTAGATAGCATATCAGTGGCTAATTTATACACGACGTTTTCTCTAGTTTCACCTCCTTGTGCACCACCCTCTTTCGGTTGTACATTAAGAATTGTATCAAGTATTCCTTTTGCTGTATTAATCTGATAAGTAATGTCGGCGTTTGGATGTAGTCCAAAGACTTCTGGTGTGTCGGTCGCAGGTAAACTATCAATGTAGTCTAGATATCCCTGAAGATTTCTGGTTTGAGGCACTCTATATCCTCGATAAAATTCAAAGCCGGGTCGTAACAACACGTCGCAAAACCAGACATAGGTGAAAGTAGTTAATAAACGTTTGTCAAAATCGTCTGTAACTCTACCGCCATATTGGACCTAAACATGTAAAGATTTGAAAGTAAGTATAAAATATTTTGACATTTTCTGGAATTTATGATCACCAACAGTATATCTCTGTCTTATTTGCTCTTTTGTTCAATTATTTTATAAAAAATATAATATATCGTTAGATTTATATTTATTTAATGAAAATAAAAAAATGATCGAAACCTCTCCAAGCATATAGCAGACCGTCGGCCAGGAAACACCCTTTTTAGGATCCATATCGTCCAAGTGATTCTGTATGAACTGAACCGATGCTGCAAAATCTGCTTGATTAAATTCATAAGGTATATTCCAACCGAGCGGTCCAAATTTTCTTCTCTCTTGTACTACAGTATGTAAAAATGCAACAGCGTATAACAAGGGCGGCCACTGCGATTGAGTACTGTAATCCAATGCATCTTGAGTCACTGCTTGATAAGTTCTTTTCAAACTAGCTCTTATGCCTTGAGGTGGTTCATTTGTGAATTTGATTGCCATCTGAAACATATTTTTTATATTTATTATATTTCTTTAAATTTATTTCGCAAAATCATTCTTCTTTCCATATATATAACAATCGACATATCGTATAGTTGCGAATTAGATACGTTAAACACACATTATGGATTAGGAATTTAACCTGTAGCAAACCGATGGGAAATTGAGGGTGTACTTCAGTTGTCATCCATAATCTGAATACTTCGTGAACAGTTTCCGTTTCAACAAGAGCATCCATTACTTCCGTACAAAACGGCAATGACAAATGAATATTTTGTAACAGAACCCAGCCACCCGTACTCATAGCTTCGCTAATCATTCTTCGAGCATGGAGCTCTTGGCCTTGCCCCATAGATACTGAATTTAATGCTATAACAAAAATATCGTTCATAAGCACAATTTGTTTTTGTTAAAAAAGACTTAAATTTTCTTTGTGTAACGAAAACAATTAAATTGCTAACTTACAAATCGTTTTTTGTTTAGCTAATGCTGTAATTTGAGGACTCGGATCGGATCCTATAGACAATAAGCATATCAGTGGAGTTCTAGTTTCAGATTCTAACCACGTTGCTTCTAAATCTAATATTTTAGCCTCTCCGTATTCTTTACCCAAGGATTCAGTGATATACTTTCTCGCCTGGGATAAAGTTCTGTCCGGGCTCCATGACCTAATAAGCAATAATTTTCGGAACACGTCAAGACTTTTTTGATAGCCGCAAGGTAAATCTTCTTCCTCTGGTTTCTCTTTTTCGTACCATACTCTCCATTCCTTTTCATTGAACTCAATTTTGGTTAGTATATCTGAGAATGCATCTAGTCTGCTTATTTCGACTAAATTTAGCCACGTTATATCAAGTATCCATTTAAACGGTTTTGGTGTTACTGCATTAAGATCTAAGGATGCTCCACCTTTTATAAAGGCATTGAATTCTGCATGCGAAATAGCGCTTCTATGACAATCTATCTTCATACCTAGCATCAATGTAAATAAAGATTTATGCCTCTCATAAAGACTTCTCAGAGTAAACGCCCAAACTTCATACGTGAGATGGCGTAGAATAATGTTTATCCGCTCAGAAGTTATAGGACTCTTCGTAGATTTTGTAATTGAATTATCAAAGATTGTCAAGAATTGTCTTAACGAATTTTGATACATCACATTGACATTGCTCATTTCGACTATCAAAAAATACAAAATGGATCCTCTTGACGCAACTGCACGAAACTCTTCGCGTGCCAAGGTGATTTTTTTCTCAGTAAGAGCGGATACTTGCAGCTTTTCATTTACTGATTCGGCCGTAGTTTTGGTTTCTCGAAGAACAGTTATTAAAGCTTCATCGTCTACTAAAGAACCTTCTGAAGATGTAAGTCTATGTAACAGTGTACTTTCGAGTTCCTTCATCGAACGCTGATTGGTCAAGACTGATTCGAATAGAGCGACTCTTTCCGCTTCTAAATCGGCTTTCTCCATAAGTATCACTCGACCTAACAATTGATCTTCTAAACCTAACATTGTCACGGTAAAGTCAATAATCGATGTCTTTGCGGATATTTCTGGGCTGTATGCTGGATTTGGTAACTTGGTAGTAATATATAGCATGAATCCTGGCATAACATCACATTCTTTATCTCCAACGACGACCTTCTCAATAGATCCTGATTTAATGAAGTTCTTTTCAAGTACATTATCGAGTACCGGATCAAGTTCTTCTGCGACGTCCTCGATCAATAGTGGTCTACCTAACGAAAGACTATCCTCAAGATGAGTTCGGAAATACTTATGATTTAGCGAAGTAATTTGCAACTCGTTTGTGCTCTCCTTATTCTTGATCCACATTTTTCCTTGATTTTGAGGATCCACAAGAAGCGGATAAGACGAAGATTTCGTGACAATAAGCGCATTTTGAACAGATAACTCGTCGTTTGGTAATCCTTGAAGAGTCCATTCTGACATTGTTGCTGTGTCAACGAGCATATTCGTTATGTTTAAATTTTTAGTGAAAGGTATGGATTTGTTAGTCAGTATATTCATCCACGCAGTCACTAAGCTGGCTCGATACTGTTGATTATAAGGTCCACAATATGACAAAAATCCAGTTGCCAACAGAACGTCTCCGACTAATCGTCCCAGTTGAATCTTAAATTCTCCACTTTGCTCGGTCCATCGAATCTTTTCACCGCCTAATCCATTTATCAAAGCAGTCGCAGCTGTCATTTTTCTTAAACACACATTTGCAGCTTCTGTCAACCTTTGCTTCTCCGCTACCGCGCTATCGTATTGCTCTTTAACTGTCTGCAAAGCCATTTCTCTTTCGGATAATTCCCGCTCAGCATTCGCCAAATCCTCCATTGCGAGTTTTAATCGTGCTTCTTGCAGTGCTAAGTTAGCTTTTAAAGGAAGAACCTCTTTGTTAACAGAATGAAAGAATGCCATAGCTTTTGTCCACGATAATAGACCAGCAACGTCGCCGCATACACGCCTGGCTGTTTCCATATTGTAATCCTCCATTTTGAAGTACGGTTGTAGCAGCTCAACCATTTCATTATTGATTATATCTTTTGGATAATTTTGTAGTTGTAATAAAAACGTCGTACTAGCCATTAGTTTCAAAGATTCTGCCCACGAAGGTTTAGGACACGGTGCAGTTGTGTCAGGCACAACGGATCCGATTTTCCGTTGGAACAAAATCAATACACAATCCATAATTCTCATTATAAGATGAGGTGGTCTACCCAGCTTTCTCACTGTTGCTATATGAGCAGGTTTGATGGTATTCAGAGCAGCTTCCGCTTCTTCTAATGCTGGTTTCGCTGCCTCTAACTTTTGTTCAGCCAGTGCTTTTTCATCAGCTATACAAGCTACCAATTGCTCCGCTTTTTCCTTAACTTTTTGCACTTGGTTCTTAAAAGCTTCAGCTTGCATTGCTCTCTCTGTCACTTCTAAAAGTACTGTCTCGGCTTTCTCGGAAGCCTGGACTAATTCTTGTTCCATTAAGGCTAAGTCTCTTTTTAAGATTTCAACTGATATCGATGCCTCTTCGAGTTTTGCTAAACCTGTATCCATTCTTTTAGCTCCTTCACCAAGTTCATGTTGTTTAGATCGATAAATATTTTTGTATCCACTGATGAAATTTAAATAAGACTTTGGTGTAACATGGGTAGCGCGCCGAAACCTTTGGAAATATTCGATTGATGTTTCTGAAACGATATCTTGTATGGATCCTAATGCATTTACTAGTTCAACTTTCACGTCACTAGTGCAAGCGATTTCAAAATCGTGAAGAAAATGTTCAGCAACCAAAATCAGGGCATCCTTAGGCCAAGGTTGGAACCAGTCTATAGTGCAACCTGAAATAAGTGCCGGAAAACGCTGAGCGCGATTCCGGAACTTTTCACCCACAGGAGAGAAGCAGAAAACAACATGTAAATTTTGACAAGTTCTTTGTAAAAAGAAGTCCATCACTAATTCATTATTAAGAGTTCTTTTAGGATTTTCTCTTCTTAAAATAGGTGTTAACTCTGAGATGATTTCCGCTTGCTCGTCACGCGTAAATAAATTGCTAATAACTCCGGAACTCAAGATATTGTTTAGATATTCAAGGAAACCTTCCTCTTTGATATCGAGATCAGTGAAGATAAATGTTGTACCTTTGCCTTGAGTGCCGCAAGTGCGATACAAAAATCTCAGGTCTTCTAAGAAATTGGCCACGTTATAAGATCTAGTCAAGGTGATTTGAAACGTCTTGTACCCGGCAATAAAAGAGGATAACTTTGTAAGACTTTGTTTGCCAGAACCGCCAACACCTACTAGCATCACGTTGCCTTTTGGATGCCTAATAACTCTAGATATCTTTACTAAGTGTAGCATAGCGTCAGGGAAAAATACTAAATCCATTCCAGCGCCTCTCTGCATTTCGTTGAACTGTGCCAGAAACATGTCTAATCTCTCTCTTAACACTTGAGGATCATACACAGGTTCATATACTTTAGGAAGTTCTACGTCTGCATCTTCACCTTCTTCACCGGTTGGTTCTGGAGCATCTCTAGCATAAAAAATTTCTTGTTAATATTGCACAATATTTTTTAAATTACGATGTATATTAATAATTATAACTATTACTACAAACCTCATGAAATCGACGAAAGTAGGATCTTGATTTAGCATGTTTACGTATTTTTTTCCTAAAATATCAGCTACAACACTAATTAGACCTTCATCAAACCAATCTTTATCGCTTTGTATTGTAAGTCTATCGCTGAACACTCGCGTACATTCGTGCTTCCAAAGCAGCATTAATACGCTTTCCTTATCAATGACCGTAGACAACGTACCGACCATGCCTTGCCAAATTCTTGAAAGATCTCGGAGACTAAATACATAGTGAAACTTCGCAGGTGTTGGCAACAGTTTTGCGCGTGTTTTTTCCCACAATATTCTAGTCAAAGGAATCATTTTCTTAACCAGCTGACGGACTTCTTGAGAAAATCCTCTTTTAATATTGTAATGTCCTTCACCTAAAGCGCTAAAAATTCGATCGATTGATGCGTTGTCAGGTAACGTGCAATTAAAAATACAAAATTGTCTCTTGAGTCTCGAGGGAATGTCATTTCTTCCGCCTCCAGGCTGACACATAGCGGCTAAGAAAGTTACATCCACAATGGCGGTGAAGTCACCGGGTTTCTCTAAGGAGTAAAACCCTTTCATATCCATAACCTGCCGGACGATCTCGTTGGTTATCTGGTCACCCCATTCATTAATTTGCGGTAAATTTATGTCATCGACAAAGACCAACATCTTCTTACCGCCTGGTGGTCCAAATGTACTTCCTAAACGCTTTTCCACGTAACTCTCAATGGTTTTTTGAAATTGATACGGACTGGTCGCAGAACTAAAGTTGAAAGAGCGACTCAAAGTTGTATCTGGATTTGATTTCTTCATATATGATTTCATCATGACAGTTTTGGCAGATCCTTGTTCGCCTATTAACAACACAGCTTTATCCTGACGGCCAATCAAATCAATCAAATATTGAATTCTGACATTATCCGGTATAGGCACCAAAACATTACTATAGTCAGGTGTTGAATATTCAGGATAGACATAATTGGTCACCATACTTGTCCACGTATCCCACATGCCTTTATCAGTGACGAAGAAGTCAAATACTGTAGCATCCAAATATCTGTCAGAAATCGGAAGATCCAGAGTATCAAAATTTTCTCGAAGATACTTGTCGTATTTTTGTCTATCGGCAGTTTCTAGCAATGCTCCTATGCCCCACACTAACGCGAACACATAAAGACGTGTTAGATATTCCGCCGTTAAAGGCTGGGGTTTGTCTCTCTCCATATCTTCATCCTCTGCTTCTTCTAATAATGTCTCCGGAGGTATCAAACCTTCCAGCAGGCAAAGCATTTGCCTTACTATATTACATTGCAAGACATCGATAGCAAGCGATAACGTTTGAGTGCTCCATGAATAGACCTAATAAATTAAAAATTTATTTATATTTTACATATATTACAATATTATATTTTTATGTTAAAATTAGCAATATGGTACTTAAAATTTATATATTAGTTAAAACATAAATTTTAATATATGCTTATGATTAATAAAATACGAATTAATTTTATCTTCCTATTATATACAGAGTCCCGTTTTAATCAATCCAATCAATTTTCTTCGAAATTATTTATGAAACAAAAAATATTCCAGATAAAAGTAGAACGAGGGAAACGTATTTTGATCATGTTTTTTTTTCTAGATGGAACGCTAAAAAGATATGAAGATCATTTTCACTTTTTTAAATGGAATTATATAATTTTTTCATATAATATGAATCCTCTAATTATGTAATTAGAGAAGAAAATTGGATTGATTAAAATGGGATATATATTCTGTATCTATTTCCAATTTCTGTTCAAATGGTGGTCAACAGTGAGCATGTTTTCTTAAGTTAAGAAAATAATTAATTTTGTATGATTAGCATTAAAATTACATTAAAATAAAAATATTGAACATGTAGTCTGCAAAAGACAGAATTGTTTTATTAATTTACCTGTGCAAAAGAATCTGTAAATAATTGTTCAAGAATTTCTTGCTCCAATGTTGATCGTGATTTTAGCCAAGCGGTAACAACTGGATTCCAATCTAATCCTGAAGAGCTCATATATACCATACCGTTTCGCGAAACAGTCGCAGGACTTGCATTATCAATATTATGCGGTTCAAAAATAATTTTACATGTTGGCGCCATTGATAACCTATCGCCATTAGCCAAAGTTAATGTTTTATTATCATCCAATACAGAATTTAAATTTTCTATCCAAATACTGTCAACGGGACCATCAAGTACTAGCCATACGTGTTCGCCCTTCTTTAATTTCAATGTTTTACGCCACAAAGCTGAGAAAATCCCATCTGTCCAATCATTCGTTGCAACATCTAAACGGCCGAACATCTGAGCGGCTGTTATACTTTTTGGATTCATTCTCATTTCCCTAAAATTAAATAAATTATTTGTATATATATTTATAAATTCTAGTAAAAGTTAATTAATAAATAATTCATTATTGCATTTTAAATGTTTATTAATTTATAGAAAAAGCTTTAAATAATTTGAAATATTTTATCTCAGAGGTATACATATTTGTACCCATCAATATACATATTGTAATACACTACCTATGGGAATTACCACATTGTGTTAGTGCTTTCATCAAAATATGTATACAAGTAGTTTTGCCAGCGCCTGTCGGACCTAACGTCATGATGCCATGCCTCACTCTTTGCGTTTCATATAGCTGTATTAATTTAAGCACCCACGGCGAATGATAAATTAAACCTGCCTGCTCTACTTGTTCATTAATAGCTGCTTCCAATTCAGGATATGATGTTTTCTCCAGAACTTGGTTGGGAAATAGATCAGCTACGAGAGATATGAAGAGTGGTTCGTCCTCATCTATAAAAAAATATATTTCATATCTTTGTATCAACTAATCATGCATCTTTTTTTAAAAATTAATTAGCATAATAACCTATGAGCTTCGAAAGATTCATGTCTCTTAAAACGCGCATGACAATCGTACTTTCCGTGTCCTTAGAATTTACTCTTTTCGCCGCTCCCAAAGTTCTTAACACAGACAATATATTTCGCAGACCGAAATCGTAGTGAACCTGAGATCAATATATTGTAAAATATTATAATAAATTTTAATCCTTCTTCTTTTTAACGTCTTTCTCTTTTTTCTTTTTAATGCACAGTAATGTACCTGTTTGGTCAACTGCTCTTCGCATAATTTATAAAGAGTATAAAATTTACGAGCAAGTGTAATATTCTCTAAAAATCCACAACTAGCTAATTTTACACGTATAATAATCTGACGATCAGGCACCATCATAGCTACTGTGCGAAATTGTATTTTCAAATTCTCCGGCAATTCTTTTCGTCCTGCATATCCAGGATTCTATAATTTACGTAACATTGAAATGTTTTTATACATCTTAATCGTTATTAAATAATTTGTCATACTATTATAAAAAAAACAAAGTTGCATAAATATAAAAAAATTATATGTCATAAGAAAGATACGTAAGAATGTACCTCTTATATAATATGTATAATTTTAGCAAATTTTGTCATGTAGGAAAAAAAACATGTAATGATATAAATAGGTGTAATTTTTTCATTTAGAGAACTATGTTTCTTATTCTGCTATGTTGCATGATACAGATTACCATAGTAATGAATATCCCAAGCTCTGGAAACATATCGACTTGATCTCCATCTGTGAAAATAAACTGCTTCTTCTTTTCCTTTTTTGCGGCAAGCACTACGGCAACTTGTTGTGCGGCAACGGACAGAACTGGTAATTCAATTCTGTTAAATTCATCGAAACAACCCCATGAACCGCTTTGTGCCAATCCTTTATAGATACGACCTAATCCTCGATAATCCATTTGATCAGAGCAATTGAAAACTACGACATATTTTGCTAAAGTCTTCCCCATGTCTTTTACAGTTTCGGTTTTTCCAGTTCCTGCTGGACCGCAAGGAGAGCCTCCCATTGACATTGATAAGGCTTGTGCTAATGTTATATAACACCTAAAATATATAAAATCTGAAATAAGGCGTACAATGTCCTAAAATATGATTGCATTTACCTATCGGTTAATGGTGTAATAACAAGTCTTTCGGTACATCCTAAGTATTCATTTTGGTAGGTAAAATGAACGTCTGTGATGCATATAGAAGTTTTGTCTAAATCTTCTTTAAAATAAAACCTGCATTGCTTTAACCATTCGAAATCATTCACGGACCGCACATTCAAACGACACTGAATAAATGGAATATGTATAAATTACTAGTATATCTGCCTGTTACATCTAAGATTCTAGATTAGATTATTTATGTTTCTAATACTTGCATTTGTACGCAAAAATTTTAGTTTAATAACGTACCAAAATATCAAAAATATCACGTTGGTGCACATGTATAGTAATCAACGTTTCGAATTTAATTCGTTCTATTTTAGTAAGATCTCTCGTGGTTTGATCGATTAATGTATTTAAAAGATCAAGGAACTTATTGTTCGTTTCCGTCATAATTTTTTTATCGGCGCGAGCTTGAGCCAGGGCTAGTTCACCATCTCGCGTCCAAATCATTTGAATGCCTAACAAACCTATCTGAGCAGGCATTTTGTCCAGAAAGTTCAAAAAATTGAAATTTGCATCATTAATCATGCTGTAGCATTGACGGATGATAGAATGCAAAGAAAGTTGAGACGTTTGTAATAATTGCATCAACCATGTTTCCACAGAACCTTCTGCTCTTACTGCTCTTTCCAGCTTTAAAGAAAGTTGCAAACAAATTTAGTTTTATTTGTTTTAAAATTATTAGTTTCATTTCTAAAACTTATGTTAACATTACACAAATTTAAGTACAAATATATACATATACCTATATTTTGAAGACAATATATATTTAAGGGTTGTATAAAACATTGTTACCTTTATTAAATATGCATACTTACTTGTATAGTTTCACCTTCTGATGAAATAATGGCTGTCATTTTATTATATTCAATATCATGAAATTTTACGTAACGCGTATTATCGAAAATAGATAGTAGATGATTTTGTATGGTATGAGAATCGGATGCTTGGCCAAGTATTTCTAAGAGCGCAGGGTCAGAAACAAAGAAAAACCTTGGAAACATCATGCGCTTTTTCTCTAAATATCTAAGATTAAAGAGAATGATTTTTATAAACAAATATTAATTAAAAAGTATCCCTTGTCTATCTTATATTGAAGATGCAGTTGCTACATTTAAAGTGAAAGTATTAACAATCAAAATCCGCAGAATACAAACTAACAGTAACATTACAAATATTACAATTTTTTACTCAACAATGTACCTAACGTCCCCCTAACATGTGTTATTACATTTATATCGTTGAGTGGGAATATGATATTAATGTATATAATGTTACTGTTAGTTTGTGTTCTACTTAAGATTCCTTTTAAGTTTGCTAAGAAGGAAGGATGATTATGTACACATCACTAATCTTATACTTACCCACTCAGAGATTTTTGACATAGCTCTAATTGCTCTTGCAAATGTGGCAGAAGTTGCTTCAACAAGTCATCGCCTACACAACAGGGTACAACTCCTGGTGTTTCGTGAGCGCGTTGCATAATTTTTTGCCAACTTTTGTCGATCTTGCTAAATCTTTTGGCTTCCTTTGGCAATTGTTTCGCAATATCACCGCCCACAAATACTGCTTCGAGATAAACCCACATGTTTTGTACAAGTAACCATCTCTCGAGGATCTCATTTGTGTTAGATAAATCACTAAGCCATTGTTGTATTTGCTTTCTGAAAGGCGCATTGTAGCGATTTGACATGAGTGAACCAAGAACCATCAAGCTGTCTTCCAACTGACTTATAGTTTCTGCTGTTGTATCTCCTCTAAGTAATAATTCTCCCCTGTTATTGAATGTCATGAAAGTCAACTCGTGAGATGACCATTCGTTTACTACTGTCCTTAATTTAGCCTCGATATCTTTCTCCTTCATAGCTGATATACAAATATCTTCGATGTCTTCTTTGTTCTTCAAGAGCGGCGCTTCAAGAATATTTTTAAGGCAGAAACCTTCGCTTTCAAGATCGAATGAATATCCTGTAACTTCTACAATTCTTTGCCAGTGGCGCGGTTTCATTGCTTTATTTGCCATCAACTCGAGAAGAGGACACATATCGTTGAAATCATCGATTGTCTTTTTAAGCGCAAAGAACGCTGGCCATTCTTTTAATCCTTTTGGTAATTTGCGACAGCGATTTTGAAACTCCATTAGCTCATTGTTTATTTCTTCAATATTTACCTAAATAATTTATACAATTATCAAATTTATATAACAATTTGTTTGCGTGTACTAAAAAAGTTTACAAATAATTTTTAAAATTTTGTTACTAATAAAATTAAAATTAAAATAATAGATATTATTTAAATTATACATTAAAAAACTTACACATATTATATATATCTTATATAAAAAACAGCAATAGTATAATTTCTTACCTCGCCCCATGGAATATCATAATAGCTGCTGACTCTGTCGATGACATCGTTATAAAGTTTGTACAACTTTTGCAATAAATTCAATTCTTTCCTGATTTGCGAAAGCTCTGGATAATCTGTGATAGGCAAACCAAAAAGCTCTTCGCCGCTTTGGTATGTTTGCAATTTTCGCCACATACCATCAAACCTGTTCTGGAACAATATTTGTCTGTCTGAAGCATCACGGGGGCTCAAACCTGGCTGCATCGGCCCAGATAATCTGTATTCTTCGCAATACATTTCGTTATCGGCACGGAATTTCTCCAGATTATTTCTTAAATCGTTCTCAAATTGTGGTTGCAAATTCAATAGCAAGACATGACTTTCTTGCGCTCGTGCCAACAGTTTTTGCCAGGTATCTCTCAGATTATCTACCTGCTCCAAGCATTCCTGGTCTACAGGTACCTCATACCTTGTAACTATATTAAAAGCCTCTTCAATGGGATCAATTTTCAGTTCCATGTCGACCTCTTGTTCGCGAATCTTTTTTAGGGTATCCATAATGAGACGTACGTCATCCAGATCGCGAATTTGATGATCTAATTTACGATCCATTTCGTTCATTAATGCATAAACGTATTCCATTTCACGACGATACTTCTTTTTCATTGCTTGACCAATTTTATGTGTGCAACCTGTGTGTAAAGATTATTATTTTTGTATTCTGTATTTCTTTTGTAGTATAAGTCGAAATATGTAAGAGGAGAGTGCATAAACGATGCTTCTCTATAGCAGGAGAAAATTGAAATATAATATAAAAGGCGTTTCCGCTCTAGAAGCTTCGTTTACGCTTCTGTTACTTTCTCTTTATCTTCGATTTATGCTGAATATATAGTTGTAATATTCAAATAATATTATATTGTATTAATGTTATACCTTTGATTTCTGTATAAACACCATATTTCAGTTTTTCCGTCGACACAGCAATCGATGTACCAAATATGATCATATCTGGCTCAGTGGCCAATCGATCTTCAAGTTCACTGTGCTTGCGAAGAGTAGTTTCAAATTCTGACAAGGAGATTTGTAACAATTCTCGTATACTGCGTTCATTTTTCCACAGAAACTTGTAAGGTTTCCAACGATCGAGAAATTCTGTTAAATCCTATAAGTTCAACATGGTAATTGAATTCATTGATGAATGTCAAATCTCATACTATTATTATACTAACTTGCCGCAATTCCATTGTGCAAGTGCTCAACATGCCGAGTAGTTTGATGATTTCCTTATTATCCATCACCATCGTGTAGAAGTTTCTTTCTTGAACTGGAAATACAGGTCTCTCTTCAGAGAGAATTTTATAAAGTCTTCGCCTTCTGGTTTTCATATCTTCCGGTTCTTCTTTCTGCTTCGCAGCATTACTATGTGCTCGCAACACGACATTAGCTAGATTTCGTTTGGATGGGTAGGGAAGATTTTTCCATATGCTCTAATAATCAAATTATATAAAAATGATGTATTGGATATGTCAAGTTTAAGACTTTTATTTAATATAATCCTTTTACCTTGTTTCCTCTGGAATTCCACTGCGCCACTCCTTTCGCAACACCCGTGATAACTTTTCCAACTGATGTCAATGCTTCTTGAACATCATCCAGGCTAGGCTTGACTGTTACTGCCGGAATCATCAGTGTTGCATGTAATAAAAACACCGGATTCGGAGTTGTTTCTATAAAATATAATTAATTTTAAATATAATTGTGAAGAGATTTATTAAAAATGTTTTATAATAAAATAGCTTAAATCTTTTTTTATTAAGCTAGGAATGCGTTTATTATAATAGTATGAAGATTTTATCAAAAGTTTTATTTATAAAAATACCTGAATCAAGTTCTCGAATGAATCGTTTCCTGATCGCATCTAGAGATACTCTGGTGACCTTTATTAATACATCCACGATTTTTCTAGAATAATATCGTCTCATTTCGGATACCGCATTTCGAACCATTTCTTGCATGCCTTTAGGTAAAGTACCGGGTGTGGTTAATAATTGATGAGGATCATCGAAATAATTCCATACCACGGACCAATCTTGTTGACCTGTTTGTTCTGTTGCTTCTTCTCCTTCCGCTCCTTCATTTTAAATAGAAAAGATAAAAATTATTTCAGTATTTTTTTTTTATAGAAAATGTAGAAAATTTTTAATAGCTGTAAATCTCCTTGCTATTTTTACAGGAACTATAATTAAATTGTCAAGATCTTTAAATGTTATCGCCAGAATTTCACAAAATATTTGTCAAATAATTTATAAATAAGTATTGCAAATGAGATGAGAGACACATAATTTTTATTTATATATGTGTTAAAAAAGATAAATAATCCAACTTCCGTAAGACTGGCCGTCTTTAATAGTATCTCGTCGGTGTAACGGTTAAAATGGAATGGCACAAAAGCTCATATTTTAATTGCAAAATTTACAATAAAGATTAACATTAATACATTACCTTCACTAGTAAGAAAATCAAATTGATTGGAATTACTTTTGAAGTTATCTGTAGCCTTTCTGACAAGCTGCAATACTTCTTCCACTGCTTCTTCGACCATTGTACTTTTACGATGCAAATCTACTGCTGCATTTCTACATATTTCCTCGTTCTTCTCTATGAATTCCTCTATTGTCCATGGTTGATCGGATTCTGGTAGAGCATGCAAAGTTATTTTGCGCATACTTGCCAACACCTGCAAAATCCTAGCACAATATATTATTCAATTAACTTGCATCATTTTGTAAGTCTCTAAATGTTCTATAAACTTTAGCAAAAAAATTATTATTTAGCGATTAATTTAGCATCAATTAATTAATTAATTGTTATTAAACGAATTAATTTTTTTAAGCACACACATATTTATTTTATCGCTCAAAAATTTGTTTTTAGAACAACCAGTTAATTTTATTTTTATCATACCTATTATCGTATACGTCGTGAACTCTTGTGATAAGAATATCAAAACTTTTGATCTTCTCTTTCGTATTGTGGCAAAAATCTTTCCAATCTGGCTTGGTCCAGGTCAAGGTTGTTAAACCGGGTTCTAATAAAGATGCAACGCAAACTAAATGCGGTAACAATAATGGGCGAACTTCTAGTTTCACACGTTTTGCAGTACAAACAAATTCTTCGATTATAAGCTGGAGCGAATCCGTGACTAAAGTAAAATAATCTTTTTTTGCTAATATTGTTAGTGCAACAATTGGAATCTCCAAATTTATTTTTGCTAAACAATCGGCTTCACGAAATAGAAGAACGACTCGGTTTTCCAGGTTGACTTTCACTTTTGCTGATTTCTCGTCGACTACAAGCAACGGTCTGTTAATTATATTAAATAATTATAATAATAATTATTTATAATAATTATTTATAATAATTTTATAATAATTATTTTGTCATAATAATTATTATTGAATATAAATATCTGTGATTATATATGTGTTTTAAAAGTTATTTTAAGAAAGCAGAATCAATTATCGATTATTGAATTTAAAAACTGACCGTTTTAAACAATCCTCGATGACCCAAGAATTTTGATGCGTCCAAATCTCAGCAATATCGGTTTGATATTGTTTCAGAATAGCAATTACATGATTATATCTTTTCACCAAATCAGCAGTTAATGGTAACGTTTTTAGAACAGGATGATTTGACACAGATGCCGTTAATTCGTCCAGATGCACTCTAACAAAGATTTTTTCTTTAGATATTGATTTAAAACTATATCTCTTAATTTATATATAATTCTTAATATTTCTTTAATTTTTAAATAATTATATATAAAAAAATACTAGAGTCTGTGATAACAAATTGTTTGAAAATATATTTGTATTTAATTTATCACCTAAAAAATTACAAGAAACAATAAAGATTGTTTAAGCAATAATCCAAAAGTGTGAATTCACAAACTAGTATAATTATTTTATTTACTTCAAAGAATTTGCCCAAGTCAATCGTCCAGCTATAGGCGGCATGTGTCTCGGCAATGGAGGATCGTCTCTTTGTCGTTTGAATAGTTTTAAAATTCGATCGATCTCTTTATCGCAATACTTTACAACAATGTTATATTTTTCCTCCAATTTTGTAAGAGGTATTTTTTCACTGACCTTAAAAAATATTTAGAAAAAGAATATTTATATATTTATATGTTTAGAAAAATAAATAATTTTAAAATGTTGTGCGTAAATATTTTTTGAAGATTTATTAAAAAGTTGAATATATTTATCACCTTTTCAAATCGCGTTAAAAACCGTATACCTTGTGGTGTTTCCCATACATCGGCATAATTTTTTTCAATAATTTCGCCGATGCTCTCTTTCAACATATTTGTCTTTGCCATAAAGTCATCATAATCTATATCAAAATCAGTATTTCTTGGATCCAGATAATCATAAGATTTGCTAGTCGCAATCTTTTTAGCTTCTTCAAATGTTTTCATGGCTTCATCTAACGCTATAATTTGATATATAGCAATTTATTTAATGTATAATTAAAATATGCTTCTTTTAATTATTATTTTTGCATCATTTTGGTCAAAATTATAACAAAATTAATCTTAATAATCTATGATTTTTATTAAGAAAGAAAGTTATATAGATAATTTTATTCAAATTTATTGTAAAAAATGTAAAGTTAAATTATTACACAATAGAAAAATTATTTAAGTTTAAAATTAATACCATTATTGTTGCAATAATTTAGAGTTAAATATTTAATAAATATTTAACAAGTTATATTTTATACACATGTATTTTATATAATAAAAATTAAACATTAAGATTATGTTATACCTTCTCCAAGAAGCAATCCTTCCATTCGTCTTTCAAAGAGAGTTTGATAATCTTGTATGAGATCAAACATAGTGAGAATTTTGCGAATTCTAGCACAGAAAGCATCAAATCGACCAAAAACATGAGTTTCTGAGAAGGAAAATTCTTGTTCCGTAACTGCTGGTGAACATCGAACTAGTCTGTACGTTTCTCTATAAGCTCTAAATAACAATTAATTCAGTTATTATTTTTTATTTTGATAATGTGTAAAAATATTTTTAACTAAATTTTTTAAGAATATTTTGAACGCTTTGAAAATATAATTTGATGATTGAAGATGTAATAACAAAATAAAAATTATTAACTCTTGTAAAAGATTATTATTTAATATTAAATGTGATTAGTACTTATTTAGACGTAGACAGTGTTTTAATCTTGACCGAACGGCTGCTCGATCTTGTCCCCAAATAACTTCTCGACCTCTTTTCGTGACGTAATCTCGACAGGCAACAATCATCTGATTCGTAATTTTAATCATTAGAGAACTTGTCCTTTCTGAAGTATTATAATATCTCGAGACACTATATATTAATCGAACAGTCTGTAACAACGATACGAGCGAATCTCGCATTTTTACCTGTAAAAATAAAAACTTTTAATTACGTGCGAAGTTATGTAAAATTAATTCATGTGCCGTGATCCTGTCTTATAGAAAAAATTAACTTACAGGATCATCGAGGTAAAGACAATGACAGCACTTCTCTAATGCTTGGATGAACTTTGCATTATCTTTCGCTTCATTGTAACAGTAAGTCACTTCATCTTCCGCATCGACCCAATCTTTAATTAACTTTGAACGTGCGACTTGTAGACATAAAAGTGACATAGTAATTTCGTGATCCTATAATTTTTTGTTTGAAAAAACATTTATAAGAACACTGTACTATATTCTTATAGTACGCGATCTAGAATTCTAGTTAAGTTTACTAGATTTCTGGTTAAATTTACTAGATTCTGGTTATTTCAAACAGAATTCTGGTAGATTGGGAATTGGTTATTTCAACTGGAATTCTGGTAGATTTTGAAATTGATTATTTCAACCAGAATTCTGATAGATTTAACCAGAAATCTAGTAAATTTAACTTCAACTAGAATTCTGGATCGTTCATTTTTCACCACAATTTTAGTTAATTCAACCAAATATGTTTTTTCCGTGTGTGTAATTTAATAAAAAAATTGAGTTTTATATAGAGATGGTAAATAATACAACCTTTAAACGGTTGACCAGTTGACTAAATTGTGCCCCCCGCCGTTTCCAATACTCGAGTTCTTGCTGCGGTCCAGAGATATCATTCTCTCTTTTAACTTGTTTACTTTCCACCATAAAATCTTTAAGTTTTTTTATCCAAAGTTTTACTCTTTCTTCAATTCGTTCCACAGCATTTTCTTTCGCTATAAAAGCCTTTGCTTCTTCAAAGTTGTGCACTTCCAGCATCATTTGCTCGCCATCGTTGAATATACCACCATCAAGTGCTACCTTTTCGCAAACTATATAAATATCACATATATAATAAATAGTAAACCAAACTTTGAAAAGAAATATTACTATCTTTATAACATTTAATTATAATAAAATAAAATAAAATATTATTTTTATATATAAATTTCTAACAATTTGTAAATGTTATTTTGATGTAGAAAATGAGATTTATATAAGTTTATAAAAATACCTTTAAGAGCGCTGCAAAAAGATCTTAAGCCTGGTAACAGGAGACTTTTAATCATTGAACAATTATCTTCACCTTCTATACCAGGATGCGCCAACGCATCCATGAATACTTGCTCAACAATTCGCTGAACAGAAGTTATTATTCCTACTTTCATTGTATCTATCACACCCGTGTAAAGATCCTTTTGAAATCCTTCTTCTGGTAATTGTTTAGACACACTGATTCTATATATTTTAAGGAGGAAATAGAAATTTTAACTATTTTAAGATATAAAATATTAAATATTGCTTTCAACAAATTTTTTAAATATTGTAGAGATGTAATAAATGACAAGCATCTCGATGCAATATTATAATTTTAAATTACCTAAACATATAAATACAGATGCCTGTGCAAGGCACTTGCCAGCCATCGGTTAGAAAAAGTTTCTTCTTTGCTGACTCCTTTGATTCTTTTTGTTCCTTTACTTTTGATGCCGTTGCATTTGGGGCTGATCTAGAAGTAACAGTCTTTGGCTGCACCTTTAATGAAATTCTCACGATTATTTTTGTCTTTATTTGTCAAACAATCACCAATTTTGTACCGTTTCAGCTGGAGGCTCTGATTCTTCAACCTCCTGATAGTACCAGACAAGAGTAGATCTCATGTGCGGCACAAACAACTGATTGATTTCGTCCAACATGTCATCCTCAAAGACATGGTCCATGACTTCGTGACGCGATAATTGCGTTGCATCCATTAAGAGTTGAAAAGCGAACTCTAAACGAGGATCCATTTCTCCTCGTCTGGCCTTTCTCTCGCATTCTTCCCGTCGTTTCTGTATAAAGCAATATAAAAAGAAATATTTCTTTAAATAAGAAATATGAAAATGTATAACGCAACGAATGTAACAATGACACAAAAGAACTTAATATTAATTATTAACAACGCCCAGTTAACTCAAATTTGATTATTACACAGTTATAAATAAATTTATATCTATATAAATATATATGAATTCAAAAACTCAACATTTATACAATATCTTTATTTTAGACCGTATATGTGAGAAATACAATCAATACTAGAAATTAAAAAATGCCTATTACGATCGAAGCTGGATCTTCGTTGCTTAAATAATTTAATATTGAATTACTAATATATACTATATATGTACTTATAACATTTATAATTATTATATTAATGGCATACATAATAATGAACATTAATGGTGTCTGACAAAAAAATGAAACTAAATTAAATTTGATATACATATAAAAATATATATTATTTATATATAATATATATATACACATATATATGAGGATGTATTTTTTATATTTATTCGTACAATTATTCGTATCAATAATTTATAATAATTCCTTCTGTTATTATATTTTAAATAATGGATAATACTTGTACACAACACTTGTACACAACACGTAGAATTATCAAACAAATTTTATTGCAAAGGATTGACCTGGAGAATATCTTCAGGACCTTCCTCATCACTATCATCTTCGGAGTTATCCGATCTTTGTTTGATGATCTGTGGAGCTTGTACGAACATGACGGATTACTTAGGTAGAAAATGGCACGTGGTCGAAAGCTCACTGAGCAATGAAGTGTAAGTTGCATCAAAAGCTACCCTCAACTCGTCGAATTTCTGCAAGCGTTAAAGTAGTGCGAGGGGATGGCTCACAGTGCCACCGTTTCGTGTCTGGCACCGCCCTTCGACGCATTGCTCGTGTCGTGTGGGAATTTCCACGTGATTCTACTCGTTTGCTATTAGTCAATATTACTATATCGTAGATATTTTCTTTACAAATCGACGAACATTAGTCGTGTTTAATGTAGATATGAAAGCATTATGCACATGGCATATATCCAAGTTGTTACATTACTTACGTGAAATTGTAAGGGTTAAACGTTTTGTAATATCTACGAAATAACGGATAATAGATAACACATAATAGAGTAAGTCAATAAGTATTCTAACACGCGGAAACGATTTCGGAAATGATTTCGGAACACGCGAAACCCAAAATAACTATAATTAGTCTGAAGTTTACATTACATCATTATCTTACAATTGTTAGGATCTTAAAAATAGTGACAGTAAATATTTTGAAAATTGTAAATGTATTTATTATATTCATGTTTCAATTATCCTTATTTTATTAATATATCTAACTGATGTTTAGAAGATGTAAATAATAATTGTATTAAATAATTACGATGAAATATTAAAAGATACACTTGTAGATATTTTGTATAAATGACTCTTATAAAAGAGAAAGAATAGGAATATGTGGCATTATTGCCTACTCAGTTTTGGGGCTCATTTTCACTTATTTTACGAAAAAGTTAATTATTACTAAATTATAAACAGTATTATAAAAACTTCTATATCATCTGATAGAAGATACTTTTTAATTAGTTATGTTTCTAAAGTTTTATTTTTAACTTTCATTTAAGAAATATAGTCTAAAAACAAAGTGGTATGATACTGATAATTTTCCTCTATACATTCATAATAAAAAGAACATCCTTAGAATATATACTCGTAGAATATTCGTAGAGTTAATGAATTGCTCAGTGTACCAACTTTACCATACGGATAAGATCTGACACAGATAAGAGGTCTTTCCTTTTGATCTTAAACATTCATCTTTTTTCCTTTGCTCCTTACACATACTGTACATATACTATGAATATACTATTAATATTTAACAGTATTTTTAATAAATAAATTCAGTAAGTATGTAGAATATACAAATATTCTTATTAAATATTTATAGCATGTATTCATACATGATATTTTTGTGCTGAGACAAATTATCGGTTATGATAATCAAGTAAATTAAGTTGTATGAATATATCGCTGTATATAACTGTATATCGTAGTTGGTTCGTATAAATTTGAATATAACATTAAAAGCCATAGTACATAAGCGATTTAATCGCGCAATTAAGTGACAGGACAAACTTACTAATGTGAAATTCAGTATAGTTCTACTAAATAACAATGCTAATAAAAGCGTTTCTTCAACGGAATCTGTATTATAAATAAATTTGTGGCGCTATAAAATCATATTCGCGCTACTCTATATTATAGCACTATTCCATAGCTAAATCATATCGGTGATTTTGTATGTGTTCTGTTACTTTAGTAGCTTTACTAACAATAAGTCGCCCGTGTATCATATGATTCTAATTATAAGTATATATATATATATATATATATATATATATATGTACATATACATATATTGAAAAATAAGCGGTGTACCTATTATGTTCGATATAGATAGAACATTACATTGCACAAATTTTTTTAATAGATTAACACACGCAATTGCTTTTTGTGCATCTACATCATATAAAATTTGTTGATTGCGTGCATCATGTAGACACGTTGCATTTTATTAACTCGTTTCATCATGTGCAAGGTGATTAATAGATAAAATTGCATATTAGAAACTTTCGTAAAGTTAGGAAATAAATCTTCTTGACAAGTTCTGCCTTAAATTTGCAAAAGGGCATATGTTCAACTTCGCTCAAGATTGCGATCTGGATGAATGCAAATACATCTTGCGTGATATTTCACACTTATATGCAAAATTTGTATGCAAAAAGACATTGCTGAAAAAACGTAATGTAGTCGGTGATCGTTGGTACCAGTAGGAGCCAAGCTCGAATCGCCCGAATAAATCGATAACACTTGTCAAAGGCTTCTCATAAATAGATATATCTAAGCTGTTATTAATAGGTTCGTTATTCGCGATTTTGCTTACTCTGGCTTCGTCACTGGTTTCCGTCATGTTGCAAATCTTCTGAAATCTTCTTTTACAAGAGGACACTGCGAAACGATGCACGTCCTTGTGTAGTCTGTACCGTAATGCGACATTAACTGCGTTTCTCCGTTTAGCTAGTATTCATTCTCTTTCTTTCGTTCTATCTATCACTTTCCATCTCTCTCCCATCATTCGTTTTGAAGATAATGCAAAGTTAAATAAGATGTTTCTAAGAATAGACAAAATTTGCTTTCATCTATTATTAATAAGTGTACTAAAGCTTAAATAACAGATTTGAAGTAAAACATCAAATCAATTCGAATGATCCGATATTATCAGCTATTGAGAAGCAACTGATGTGAAATTATGTAGACGATTATTGATTAAACCACGAAAACTACTTTAAAGTATTGTGATTATTATTTGAATCGCTGCTTGCGCAATGTATTGAGGATATTAATTAGTTCATTGATATAATATTAAGTATATATACATGT